>NC_034417.1:13583580-13700181 GCF_002078875.1 Numida meleagris | reverse complement strand
AGAGAGGGGAAAAAAAAAAACGGGGGGGGGGGGGGGTTTGGTTTATGGGGGTCACAGATGGTTCTAGCAAATACTTTTTCCTTTGAGTTTCCTTTGAGTTTTCTTTGAGTTCTTTTGAGCCATGGAAAGTTGATTTGTCAGGAGAGAATCAGTGAACGTTAGGGGTTCACTAGTAAATATGTAGGGTGATGTAAAGGTGCATTAGACAGCTGCTTTCAGAAAGAAATTTATTTTCGTGCTCTGGCAGATGGACGTTTCAATAGGATGGGAGTGGCTGTAAGGCAACACCTAGGAGTGTTAATTCGGGGAGCTGCTTGGATTGTACCTCATTACAGCTCAGGTCTTTCCCTCTGGTTGGGTTCTTGGAGGCATGACACTGCAGGGAGGAGTTTGTAAAAGGAGAAGGGACTGGAAAGACAGTCACTGAAGTAGTAAAAAGAATAGTTGGAGACGTCAGAGGGGGGTTTGTTGCTGGTGTTGCGTGCATCGCTCGTGTTGGTGTCTGCTCTCTGCGTGGTGCATTTTGTGTGCTCAGTCTGTGGCAGCCGTCAGGGCTCCGTGTGAATTCCTCCCCGCTGTGTCAGTGCTGGGGAGTTTTCCCTGCAGTCTGGGGCTGTGCGGAGCATTTGGTGAGGAGCTGGTGCTCAGAATGAATCAAATCTTGTTTCAATTGGCTACAATAAAGCCTTCTCATAGGAAGTGTAGGTCATGAGGCCATTTCTCAGAAATGCATGTGGTCAGAGGCTCTTATTGTCATGCTAATCTGTAAGAGACTCGATCAGCTGATACTGCTGCTGCCAGTACTCCAAATCAAAAATTGGACTTTTCAATTTTTAAATTTATATATGTGTTTATGTAGGGCTGTGCTGACAAATGCCTCCAAGCTGATGCAGCTTCTTGACAGCAAGTGACCCTGGTAAGGTCAGGCTGTGTAGCTGGGGTCTGGTGCCTTACAGTTATTAACAAATACTGTAATTGCTACTGCTGAGCCCTTTTCTGGGAGAAATTTCCCTGGTATGTAATCCTATGGATCTCGAAAACAAACATTCATTGCAAGGTAGAAGTGTATCACCTTGTGTTTCACCCCATGGTTCCGTGGACCAGCATGTGTTAGTAACTTGTTCAGTTGTATGGAGGATATGCTGTCAGGACATGCTTCCCCCCCAACAGCATTGCTGCAACCTCAAGATGTTATCCTCATGACTATGATTTCTGCTTCTCTAATAAATGGGGCTCTCAGAAACTTGTGTCATTTCTGAGAGTCTGCCCCTAACAGCACTCAAGCTCATCTCATCGAGATGAAATTATGCCAGTTGGAGTTAGTAATACTGGGTTAGTTTGTCAGTAGTGCCTTGCAAATATTCCTAAGGCCCCAGAGACAACAGCAGATGGAAGACCAATTGGCAGCAGTGGTCACAGAAGTTTTCCAGTGGATGTAGAGGAAACCTCTTGTAAAATCACCTCCACAAATGGGAAAAAGTCACTGCAAGTGTGCCTCTCTCTTATGGTGATGGTGTTCATAGTGCATTTGTTTTTTCTGTAGAAATGAGAAAGAGAGTGGGATTTGGGCAGGGATTTAGCCCTAATGCATGGGTGGCTTTGCCAAATCACTGCGCTGCTCTGCAGGTCAGGCTGTGGGGCTGTAGCATGGGCATGGCACTGCCACAGAAATAAATGAGTTGGCTGAACAAGCTGCTTTGCAGGCAGAAATCCTGTAGTTGAAACACCTTTGGCTTTGCGTTACTTCTTTGCGTTCACGTGTGTCGTGAGAGCTCTTGGCTTGGGGGAAAAAGGTTTTTACAGCTTTGATGTTAATGCCAGGGAAAGGTACACAGAAGGGAAGGAACCCCAGGGGAGCAGTGACTGATGAAAGCTTTTGTGGTTTTGCTGGGCAGAGAAAGCAGCTGGGATGGTGTTTGTACCACAGCGGTGGTGAGGAGGGGGAATCAGCTGGGACTTGGTGAACCCCACCAGACAAGGCTTTGCCCTCCTGCTCCCCGATCCTAACCAGCATCTCTAAGGCAGAGCTGAATTTCTGAAGCTTGTGGTTTTTCAGCACTGAGAATATCAGTGGAGAAGGCAAGGCTCGTTTCTTGCAATCTCTTCAGGCTATGGTAAGAAGAAAAAGAGCAAAAACCTTCCGTTCTTTTACAGGAGGGATGGGAGCCAAGTGAATACATGGGCAAAGACACGCGGGTGTGCTCAGCCTCACCTAGAGCCTCCCGGGAGCTCTCGGCATGCTTCTCCCCGTGCTTGTGCTCTTCTCAGAGTTTCCTTCAGCCCAGACACGACAGTTGTTAAAACTAATAACAAACAAGCAGCGAAGTCGGGAATGAAACCAGATGTTGGGAGTGAAATGGACTTGTTGAAGGGGTTTGGGTTTTTTTGTTGTTGGTTCTTTTTTTTTTTCCGTATTTTTCTTTTTTTTTTTTTTTTTTTGAGACTGGTTTGAATAAACAGAAGAATCTCAGCAGCGCTGAAAGAAGTTTGTTTTAAATTGCCTGTGCAAACCCTCTGTTTTCACAGGGAAGTTGGAAATGAAGACTGAAGATGAGGTGGATTTTATGAAAGATCCCAGAGAGAGTGCAGCGTGCGAGGAAGCGGTGAGTGTCATTTGTGCGTTGTCACCTTCTTTTTTTTTTTATGTGCCTTTAAAAGAAATGCTGCGGATGGTCACCTCAGCTCTGGTTTCCTTCTGCAGCCTTTGCAGGGCTGAACATCGTCAGTCTTTGTCATGCTTTGTTTCGGCCTTTTAAAAATAGAGTGGGCTTTTTTAGCCCTCGCGTATTTAGCACGCTCTGGGTTAAGCCGCATGTAGCTTGTTCCAGTCCGTGGAGTGCAGGTTGGCCCCAAAGGTTTCTCACAATGCCGTGCTGTGTGAACAGAGTTATGTTCTGAATAGAAGGTGTACAAACAGGAGGGAAACCCCCGGATTCTTCACATAGGGGAAACCATAGGAAAAGGTCACGTTGGAGATCTGAAATGAGTTGTGTTCTTTTCAACATTCCCCCCGGCCTCTCTGCTTTGCAATAATAATGTAAATAGTGGGCTTGACAGGAATGTGATTTTGGTTTAAAAAGCCCCTAATTACGCCTTCTGCTTTATCAAGAGCTGGGTTTTTGGTCTCACCTTTCTTAGCCGCGTGCGCATTCATTTCTACATTTTATATGAAACTTCTTGTTCCTGAAGAAAAGTATTTTGTAAATGCTGAATTGCTCAGAGCCCATGTTCTTGCACGTTGCTGCTGAGCAGCTGTGTTTGTGTGTTAGCCTGCCTTGATGAAGCTGTTAAAAGGAAAAAAAAAAAAAAAAAGCACTGCAGAGATGAGTTAGCATTACAGGGTGGAGCACCAAAAACTTTGCTCATCCCACAGTAAAGCTCTTTAGGCAGCAGCACGGTCTTGCCAAAGCTTGCAATAAAATCAGGTTTATTTTGTTTTTTACAAGTTAAGGCTTTATTTCTGTAGCTGTTTGCTCAGCGAGTTACCCAGGGACTAGAACTAATGGCTTTGCGAGGTAAAATTTGTGTGTCTGATACTCATTACTGGAATGTGTGAGGCTAATGCTGGTGTTGATGCTGATGTTATTTTGCTGACCCTTTATGAGAGATATCGTGGCTAATACTCACGTACCTGGAGGTACTCTAAGATATATTTAGAAGATGCAAATTAGAATCATGGAACACTCCTTGTATTTCATTTCAAGCCTCTGAAACAAGAAGAAAAAGGGAAGAAGCACAGAATTTGGCTTCCATTTTGCATGTTTGACAGGCATTTGGGATTTTTTGTGTGCTCTTTCTTCTCTTCTTCCCCCCCCTCCTCCCCTCCCGCTCTGTCAGACACCTCTTTAGAAATCTGGCTTTTCTGGTGCAGGAATGGGAGTGTCAGGGGAATGGAAAGTTTGCTGCAGGACTGACAGGGTTTCCTGTTGCTAAGTTCGACAGAAACAAAATAACAACTGCACTATATTAAGGCCATTGGAGAAAAAAAAAAAAAAAAGAAAAGAAAGAAAAAAAATGGGTGGAAGGCTTATAAATAGAGCTTAATTCACACATGTAGGTTGAGCAGGGAGCGGAGCAGTGAAAGCAGGCATGAAACACGCTTCTCCTGCCCCGTCCTGCCTCTGCTTTATTTAGCGCTGACTCTTTTGTAGCCAGAAGTCTTTCAGGTGCTCATTGCCTTCTCATTACCGAGCCATTTTGTGGTTAGTAAAAGTGGTTTTCTGGACGTGTTGCAAATAGAAACGCTCCTTGCAGCTGCAGGTATTCAGCAGCCTTCCCCCTGCTTGCAGGAACTTGGGACAAGTTGCTGGGAAGTGCATTAACCCTTGGTTTGTGGGGGAGAGTTTTGCACCACGCTGTTTATTAATACTCAGTGTGCACGGCTGTTTGTACACACGGGCTGTTAAAAGCCATCGGAATCTAACAAGTGAAACCTTTTATGTAGTGGAATCAGGCTGAATAACAGGAAGATCCAACATAATGGAAAAGAAGAGGGAAAATTCCTTCTTGTGAGCTGGTTTCTGAAAACAAAGAGTTGTCTGGGCTCTTGGTGCCAAGAAGCGTGCTCCAGTATTGCATGTATAAGATACACATGCTTTCCCTGCAGTCTTTTCAGAAGGATTTGCTTGAGAGAGAGTCTTGAGCATGTCATGGAAAAACTGCAGCTGAAAACTGCTCAGGAAAATAATGGTTTGTAGGGTTGTAAACATCGAGAAGGAAATAATGGAAAAATGTTTTTTTCCAATTAAAATGGGCTCTTAAAGTGTCCGTTTCTTAAATCTCCAGAATGTTTTCTCAGAGGCTGTATTTGTTCAGCTATAGAAACCGGACCACCAATTTCCACCTTCCCTTTGCGCTGAGCAGGAGGTGCTGTGAGACCCCAGCACTCCTTATTGGGCCGCTTTGCAGGGAGCTCGAGGGGGCTGGGCAACAGCTTGATGGGATCGATTAAAATCAGGCTTTTAGCGTTTTGTACACGGAATAACTTTAGACCCTTAACTTTTAAGGGGAAAGCTGATTTGGCTTTTACATGCTGCGATATTAAAAGTAATTGAGAAATGTTTCCTGGTGGCTCCAACGGTATGAAAGTAAAGCGAGGTGGAATGAGCTGTACCCCGCTATTCTTTTCTTCTTGTGCTGCTCACAGATATCAATTTTGATCCATTCGTTGCTGAATCTTTGTCTTCATGCAGCAGAATGGACAACGTTGCACTCTGGGGTTCGTCTGGGTTCCTATTCCTTTGTCTGTGGCTGACAAACTGTAATTGGAGGAGCACACACAATTAACTGGGGAATGGCCTCTTGTATTGATTGCGTTACATAGATCCTATTGACTTTAATGTTTCCTACCTTCACCACATGAATTAGTTTTGAAATGAACATCTGTATTTTCAGAAGTTGCAGCTGACCAGATAAACACGTCCTTGCAAAATGTCTTCATGTGGCACAAAGCTTGATCTGAACTCCCAGCTCTCCACTCATCCAAGTACTGCAGTAATAGTGCGGCTTTCTGGGGAGACCTTGCAATATTTCTGTAATGGTTTGGAAGAGTGAAATGTGTTTATAAGGCTTTCAGATGACATCAGGTTGGGAGGGGTTGCAAGCACTGGGGAGAGCAGGGTTAGAGTTCAAAGTGACCTTGAGCAACCAGAGGGTGCATCCAGATAAGAGATGAAGAAAGATACAGAGTATGCAGAGAAGAAATCAAAATACTCATTTTACTAAGTCAGGGTTGCTGGGGACTGATGAATAGAAAACAACCAAGGATTTTTAGAGGGCTGCAAATTAAGCATGGACTATCAGTGAGAGGCTATTGCAAAAGAGATGGATCTTGTTTTGGGCTTCTCCAAAGGAGTGTCATCCTAAGACACAGGAGGTGACCTACTCATGCATGGCACTTTGCAGGCCTCATCAGTGTCACCAAATCCAGTTTTGTGTCTTGCTCCAAGGAGGATGCGGGAGTTCTGGAAAGTGTCCAGAATGAAGATTGAGAAACGTGAGGAGAGCTTGAAAGAACTCACTTTGTTCAGTGTAACTAAAAGAAAACTGTTGTGCAATCTAGCAGACTTCCAACATGTAAGAGTTATTAAAGTCCTAGCTTTCCATGGCAGCTTAATTTACTGATCTGCTAATTTGCCAGAATGATTGAGGCTGAATATTAGGAAAACTTCCTGTTATCATCATGAAACTATTGCAAGACCACCTACGGAGGATAAGAAGCCTTTTCTGGAAGTGGTTTTGGATAAGACAGTTGACCTGCAGCTGGGGCGGAGCCCTGGTCCATCATTGTCTATTGCTTTTGATTTGTAGGTCCTTAGGTTTTATGGGCAGTCGTATAATTTTTTCCCTTTCTTTCTATGCAAGGTTCTTGCATGCACTGGAGGTAGGAGGAGGGCAAGGGATGGACTGGGTGGCAAAGGGCTCGTGGGTGACAGACTCACACAGTGGGGTAGATGTAGGGATGGACATGAAGTGTGAAGGATCCTGAGGTCTGGCCTTCCTCTTGCTGTGGTCTTTCTTATCTCTCATCCCTGGTGTCAGCAGAGAACTGAGGACAATCGTGGCCATGGTGCTGTATGGGGTCACCCCCTCTAGTGGCTGCTGCTCAGAGAGGAGAGCCTGGTGCTGGAGTCAAGCCGCAGAGAGATGCTAAAAAATGCTGAAACTTGTCAGTAAAGTTCTGCAGACTCTGCTTAGGATTTATTCACCAAAATTCAGGTTGCCTGTGCTCACTGAATCCAGTTTGCTTTGTGTGCGTGTGCACATCTGTTCACACTGATCCATCTGTCCGTACCGTGTGATGGTCTGCAGCCGTGTGGTTGTAAGCTCCTGTGTCCCAAAGGCTGTGCAGGACAGCACAGGAAGGCTCCCAGCAGCATGGGGAACTGCAGACCGAGTGGCTGGAGTGCTGGAAACAAATCAAAGCAGGGTGCCGTGGTGGAAAGCGCAGCCCTAACAATAGGCTGCGGCCTAGCATGCCTCTTCAGCATCACTTGTGTAACTCTCTCTTTGTAAATATTGTACTGTAACTAGAGTAAACATGGGGGGAAAAAAAAAAAAAAAAGCAGCCAAAAAGGAGCCTACCCAAAGCCTGGCATTAGTGCTATATGGTGACACAAAAGCACCGGTCAGGGCTTTAGGCTGGCCATCTGCAGGGCCCTTTCTCACACCCACTGGCATCCTGTGCAAGTCTCTGAGGGCTGGAGAGGGCTGGGAGGAATTTCTGTCAGATGCTCACCCCTGCGTTTGTTCATCGCTTTGCAGAGTAGCACGCCTAGTGCTGCAGGCTGCTTCTGGTGGGCCGCTCTGTGCATCACACTGCATAAGCTGTTGAGTCCACAGCATGTGTTATGTAGAGTTAGAAAAAAGCAGGGAAAAAAAGGCAATTCAAACAAGCCTGGGGTTACTGTTTGCCTTTACTATTACTTTTGCTTTGACATCTGCAGCAGGAAGGCTTTTATACAAGTATTATGACCATGATTTTGTCCTCCACTTAATTTCTCTGGGAGCTACAGTTCCGATTCCTTTTTCTCCTGAGCTCTGCTAATCCTCAGCTCGGGGCAGCCCTTTCCAAGTTCAGGCACAGGGTTCAGGGATGCCAGTGAGAGAAGCAGGAAGGCAGACAAGTGAGATCTACGACTCGATGCAAAGATGCTGTTTGCAGCGAGCAGGATGGGGCAGATGAATGGGGCTCCTTCGTGAACCACGTGGATGTGGTGAGATACTTCTCATCCCCAACACCTTCCCCTTCAGTCACTGCAGGGTGTCCCTTATTTCACAAGTTTGAAAAACACAGAGCTAAAGGATTTCCTGCATAGAAAATCCTGGTTTTGGAGTATTCATTTTTTTTATGCAGCCGTGAAAGTATGGGTACATCTAATAATGGATGTGTAAGAGTCTTACTGTGGCAAAGCAGTGCTGGCAGCGAGTGTTGTACCTTGAAGAGGAAAATACCACTCTGTTTTCAGCTGGTTCAATCTCCTGTATCACATGGATTCTTGTATTTGTGTTTGAAATCCCTTCAAGTTTTGTGGTGTAACTGTTGTATGGTAGACATGGTTACCACACACTGAATTCCTAGTCTAAATGTAGAGGAAATTAAAATGATAACATGGGAGACCAAACGTGGACTGCATTATAATGACAAATGGGTATTCTGGTGTATCGCATCACTAAGTTTTTCCCCTTCTCATCATACCTACCCTGCTCCATGCTGGTGTTCTGGATGTTAGAAGTTGGCACCCTGCAATGTTGAGAAGTCTGATTTGGACTGGAACCATAAGCATGGAAGAGAGACTCCTTCCAACACTGCTCTGATGGAAGAGCCATAGGTGTGAGATGCAGGGTTTAGAAGATGAGGCTAATGAAGTTGAGACTATAGGAATGACACTTATGACTTGCAGGGATGAAAACAGATATTTTTTTTTTAAGTAACATGCTTTAGGAAAGGATGAGCTCTCCATTACTTGAAGTTTTCCACCAAGAACTGGATATCCTACTGAGTGATAAGCTGCAGGTCTGAACAATCTACCAAGGAAATGTTGAGTTACACTGAGTTACATGGAGGTTTGGATGGGCTAGATGTTCGCATGTTGTCTCCTGTTTTTAGGATCCCTCTCAGAAGATGAACCCCAGCACTGTGATCAGAGAGCACTCACAGAGACACAGATGAAGGATTACAGTCCCCAGTATGCAGGCATGGCATTTTTGACTTAGTCTTCCAGCAAAGATGAATAGAATGGTGTGAAAAAGAAGAAAAGGGTAAAGAACAAATAAGAGAGAACTGTATTCAAAGCTAGAGTGCTGATCAGAAAGAATACTTCTTCTGTTTAAGTATTTCCACTCAGGCAGTGTGAATTGTTATGAAAACATATTTGGCATTTTACCCATTACTGTTAAAGCTCTCTCCATGGAAACATGAAACAAAAGGCATTTTGCCTTGCAGTAGTTGCCTAGATTCCCCTTTCTGTTATCATTTTCAGTCTTTTTTCCCCCCACCCTTTTTAGGTGGGTCATCTTCCCTTATATTCTTTTCAAGCAGAGGCGGAAGTCTCAGATTCTTTTCCTCCAGCATCTCTACTGTTAGTGCTTCGTATCATGTGCACGTCTTGTGAGGCCCCAGATGACTCGACTGTGTCACAGGCTGCTGTTAAAACACCAGATGAAGTACAAGCCTCAGTGATACAAAATGTTTGTCTTTCCATCCAGCGTCCTTCCTCGTATTGAGCAGCCTCACCGCTTTCAGGCTTTGTTGGTGACGTCTTTCCTGCTGCTCTCTGCCTTGTCTACAAGCATGGTCTGCATGTACTCTGGTGCAGAGCAGTAGTACAGTAAAATTTGGCGTTGTATTAATGATGGAGAGCTTTCACCTTGGGACTGTGAGACAAGAACAGATGGCGAGTGTTGCAGTGGATGAGAATATCTTAGGTCTATACAGAGGTGCTGGTAACAAAGCATATGAAACCTGCAATGAAAGCCCTTCCCTGGCATGGAAGGGATGGGTTTGGCTGAGCAGGCAGCTGCAAGGCAGAGTGTAAAATCCTGGGGATGGGGCGCTGCCTCTGTGTTTGCTCATAGCCAGCTGCAGCTGTCCTTACTGACATGGCTGCAAATGTATCAGTGCATTCAAGGGAAGAAAACTCTTCATTTTTGGTCAAGTGCTTCCATTTGTCATCAGTCACACAGAAGAGGTGGCGTCTTCAAATGCAGATACTGTAAAAAGCATGCAGAGTAGCAATGTTTTCGTCAAGACCCTGGAGCAGTAGAGCCTTGGGGACAGAGGCTCTTCTCACTGCCACTTACCTTCCATCATCGCTTTGTTGGTTTTGCTCCTGTGGTCTGTATTTAGGACTTTGACTTTTGGGAAAAAAAAAAAAACACACAACATAGAGGCTGTAACAAGAATGTGACAGAGTTTGCAATGGTTTAATAAAATAAACTTTATCAGCTCTACTGGAATCAGTGGGCAGGAGCAAATCCTAAACCAGGCTTTCTTTTGCACTTAGTCTTCCAGCCAACAAAGGTCTTGTCCTTCAGCCTTCCTGTTCTGCTTTGCTTGTGGGTTAAATTTATGCCTATATAAGCATGTATTTGATGCCGCTAACTTTTTGGTTTTCTCTTAAGCAGTGGTGAACTTAGCTACTCCCTCCCTTCTTGCATACCATGTTCATCATCTCAGCGCCAGCAATGTACTTGGTAAAAATGAAGGCAGGAGCTGTGCCCAAGAGGCTAGTCCAGAAGATAGGGCCAATATTTCTGGGTTATCTTGTTTGCTTTCTCTTCTGTTTGTTCAGTTAAAGTTGGAATGATTGTTACTAGCTTGTATTTAACCTGAGTTAACACTGCTGTTATTTCAGATCTGGAAAAGGACTGGTGCTTGGCTTGTGATTGTGTCAGCCTAGTTAGATAATGCTTCTCCCATGATTTATACCCTGATACCATTACAGTCACAACAATAATAGTTTCACTTTATTTATGCACTTAGTTATGTGGAGGCACATTCTATGTGCAGGAAGCATGGCACCTTTGTCAAATCAGCGTGCCTCCCTGTCCTGAAGCATTTGCATCTTCTGTGCTGCAGTGGGAGCAGCAGCACTGTTTTGCAAGTACTGTGGCACTAGATCTGCCCACCTCATTGACAACCGAACGTGTTCTCCCTTCCTGTACATTGGCCTTCCAGCTGGTAAGATAAGAGCAGGAACGTGAAGCCTCGCCCTCCCTAACTCATTAGTCTGAGTCCTGGTACTGAGTCTGCTTAGCATCAAGTGACATGTTTTTGTTCTGTCTGAGACTGTACTTACCTCCATAAATCACAAGAAGATCATAATCCTGACTTACTTGATTCTGAACTTTTGCTTCGTTTCTTAGCACAGCTGGATGCATCGAATGCCCAGAAGTACTTGGGAGGACTATTGTTTCCAAAGTACACATTTTCAAAGTCTGGAGGTGCAGTTCTCGTGTTGGTTTCGATCTGAGCTCTTGTTCTTGGGAATTTAGAAATCTTTTCTCCTCCTCCAAAATGTTACCTGGCAGATTGCAATGACTGTTACCAAAGACATGACAAGGGTGGGCTGGTAAAGTCTGCTGAAATAACAGATGTGTTTCTTGGTATTTTGTTTCACAATGTAGATATTAAAGAAAATAAAATAAAAAAGGAAAAGATAAGTATTGAACTCTTTTACTGTAACAGGGTGAGGAAGTGCATTCTTACCTGCTTGCCCAGAGGGAGGTGGCCACATATGTGAAGTGTGAGCAAAGAGCATTAATGCATCGTTTTGAGCCTTTTAAGAGCATAAGAGCTTGCACCATTTTCAAATACTCCCATCTCCAGGTGCCAGAAGGGAGCTGTTAACTGTAAAAACTGGGGTCCCATGGTGGTATTAAAAAGGGAAGAGAAGAGAGAATGATGGAGAACAAGAAGCTGCGGCCTGGGCTTTTGTTTGATGGGCAGTGCTGTAGCCCACTCTGCAGTAATGCCCTGAGACCCATGCTCACAGTGGCTTTGGCTTTAGGGCATTTTGCAGCTTCTGATTTTAATCACTTTTTGGGGAGACTGTTGAGAGAAACGTCTAAAAGTTCATTTGTTAATAGCCAGATATTTGAGGGACAGTGTTTGATTTGCTTGTCAAGGCTTGTTTATGACTTGTTTGCTATCTCTGAGGAAGCTGAGGTTTACTTCTTATGTCGTAAATGATGCAAAAGGCACCCAGAACAGTGTACACGAATCCTCTGTCTTTGTTATAAATCTAAGTATATAGACTAAATAAATAACTTCTTTCTGGGCTTGAAATCCTTACAGTGCACCAGACAACAAAAATTTGCGTTTTGGAGAAGCTCCTAGAATTCCTTAAAGCTGAAATATCTCCTCTGCTTGAGAACCTGGGGCTCTTCCTCCTGTAGATAAGCGATGGTTATTTAAACTGGCTTTTCTTCTGCCTGTCCTCCTGGGCAGGGGTTGGCACAATTCAGTCAATACCCACTGGGACGTAGGAGTGTATGGCAGCAGAATATGAGGTTTTGAAGGTAAGGCTAAACAAGTACTCTCTTTTAAAGAGCAAGGGGAAAAATCTGTGCTCTCGGGATTGCCTTTCTCGGCTCTGGTAGGAAACTTAGTGTACTCGGTACACTAAGAAATGATTTTTAGAGCAATTTAGATGCCTTTTAAGTTATTTCCTTCTCTTTCCAGAAAATGGAATTTGATACAGAAGCATACTGTTTCGAGGAGCAGTTGAATTAAATGTTTAAAAATAGGATATTTTGGTTTAGTTTAGATTTTTTTTTTTTTAGGTAGGCATTAGGAAAGTACATTCTGTTTCCCTGCATGTCTTCTTATGAGCATTGCGTGTTCCCTGACTGGTAAGTAGTGCTGCCTGGCACATAGAAAACATTTTGGCAGGTTGGCTCTTCAAATACGTGTTATCTTTTACAGAGGACGTCGGCTGAGGTCTGGATCGCATACTGAAAGAGCAGGAGGGAGGCAGGACAGATCTGGGGTTAATTGTGGAACGCTGCTAGAAATGGAGGGGCAGCCAAAGGGACGGGCAGCGGAGTGTGCTGTGGTGAGGGTTAACTCCTTGGTACAGGACAGCAAGCAGCCACAGCAGTGGAGGTGTCAGGCCGGTGTTTAGGTGTATAAGTGATATAATGTGTGCTTGAGAGCTGTGTTTCCTTTCTCTGAAGGTGGTGACCGGGACCAGACCTGTGCGTCTTTCTAACTTGGGGGCATTCTGACTATTTTTCCCTGACCTCCCAGAGAGGAGGGGGAGAACAGGGCACTGACTGCAGCCATTACACAGACAAAAATCAGGGAAGGAGCCCAACTAATATTTTCTTCCAGTCTTACCAAATCACCTAGCCAAAGAAAGCATGAAATAACAACAGCTCTCGAGAAAGTCTGAATCGTTTGCCTGTACCAACAGATGTTTCTATAAGACACTGATTTTTAGATTGTTGTCCCAGCTTAAATAGAGTACAGGGTGAAAAAGGTAAAATGCATTTAGAAGAGTTTTCTCTACTCATGAGAACTTTGTAAGCTGTCCGTGAAGCTGTAAACAAAGCTACACTAAAATATATATCGTCTTCTAGTTTAGGTTGTGTCATTTTGCTTGTTGCTGGCTGCCTGGGTTAACGAAAATATTTTTCTTCCAACAGCGTTCAGATCTTTTTCTGGGTATTTTTTCTTATGTGTCTGCATTAAATAAGCCCATTTAACAAAACATGATCCTCTTATAAACATGGAATAATGACAGTATCCCACATATGGCTTTCATTAATTTTTGCATGTTTTGAAGTTGCCTTTTTTTTCTCCTGAAGGCTAACTTCAGAAACAGCAGAGATTAATGCTACATAATGGCCAAAATGACTAGCTGAGCAGTCAGCAATTCTAACTCGGGATAGGAGGAGCTTCTCGTTAAGGTTACTTAACCTATTCATATTAGGAAGGATATTTTTTCTGTACAGAACAGTGCTGTATAATCTGCCCTCATCCCATTTATGGTTACTGGTTTGCATCGATTGGACAGGCATCAGCAGATTATCTGCAAGCTTTCTTGCTTCTTAGTCTTGTAAACGTTTTGGATTTTAGCCTGCCGAGAACTGTGGGACATCTCCCCCTTTTTTTCCCCAAGGAAACAAACCAACCCCTTCCTTGCATTCAATAGGAGGAGTTTCAGGTGATCTCTTGTACCCCAGAGCAATCTGCCCTGTTATCTGCAGCACCACAACCTCGGCAGCTCCTGAGATAGCCAGGCAGTAAGACGTCCAGATATGTGGAATGCTGCTGTTTGACATTTTTGTTCCCACTTATCATTGTCCATTGGGTTAGGTTTATGGATTAGGTTTAGGGTTTGGGAATCCATTATTCCACTTAGAAATTATACCTGCAACAACAAACATTGCTGCAATGGCGTCTTTGAAAAGCAGATAGAAGAGATGCAGGGTATGTTAGTTTATAACCCAAGAAATAAATATTATAGCATTTTTTTGTGAATGATGTCAGCAGTTCAGAAAATTCCGTACTATGTTTCAACATACCTAGCTGATAATTAAACCTACATTCTGTGTCCTGAAATTCATTTAGGAATACTTTCTAAAATGGGGTTACAGAGGAGCTCGTACAGGGTGTAGCAGTGTTAGTGGTAGTGTCTGAACAGAGCAGAGCAGGCTTTTGTTTGTGGGCCTGGTGAATCCTTGCCCTTGTGTACCCATCTTTAGACCAGAGAGATAAAAGGGGGCTAAAAATTAGTAAAACAGGCTTCTTTTGTAGGGTTAACATTCTTTCCTGGGCTCTTGTGCCGTAAATACGTGTTTGTTTAATGTTCTTTACAGAGGACTACCAGGGAAACGGATGAAACAGCGATCAAATTAATACTCCTGTGGTCCTAAAGCAGACCTCCCAGGCGGGAGTTGGAACCCAAATGCCTCCTCTCAACCTCTGTGTTGGATTTTGTTTCAAGTTTCCAAACGCATGGGGAGAGGGTATGAAAATACTGGTTGGATGTAAGCGTAGGTTGGAGGGTGTGCTGGTGTGTCTGTTATTGCTGTGGAGAGAGGGTCCTGGCCGCAGCCAGAGCATCTCCCTTACCAGTTGGGTCTGAGCTCCTCCTTCCTGCAAAGCAAACAGAAGAACTGGAAGGGCAAAACAAATCCCACAGTGTCCTCTAGCCCCTGCGTGCAGCAGCAGCCAAGTGAAAAACTGACCTGGAAATATGGTGGGTGCCTTTATATTGAGCTCCCCTTTTCCTTCCAGACTGCAGATGGTCGAGTTACAAGATGGAAGAAGAGATAACTTTTTCCTTCTTGACAGAGTGCCCAGCCAGGACAGTACAGGGGTCGTGTGGGCTTCCTAGGGTGGCTGAATCCCAGCAACTTCAATTAAAAGGAAAAAAGGAAAAGGGAGGGAAGCTGAATCATTTTCTGGCGTGACTCATTCATTTGAATGACCTCCTCTGCTTTTCAATTGGATTACAGAGGAGGCATGAAAGAATGGTAAAACTTGAATAATTTCCTCAGCTAAAGATGTGTCACTTTTATATTGTCTGTTAATTTTACTCCCTGATACTGTACGTCACTCTTTTTTGGGCTTTATCCGCCAATTCATCTATGCAATCTTCCTTGCTGTCCCTGTTTTTAGCTCTCTTTCAATAGAAGCATCCCCCAGGCCTATCCTTGACCCAGTCTCGTTAGGGTGAGGCCTGCCCCTGTGCCATGCCTGCAGGAGCGTGTACTCAGCTGTTATTTGGGAAGACAATGTTTTTTGCACTGTGCAAATGCAAAGCGGTCTGCTTTCCTGCACAAACCTCATCCTAACCTTCCAGCTGCAAGGCTTTGCTCCTTCTGGAATGTATTATTATGGTATAAAGGAAAATATGGTTTTATTTGTGTCAGTCCATATCTGTATCAAAGGTTTATCCCAGTGATGTGAGAATATGCTTTTTTTTATTATGCATGGTATACAATGGAAAAATTCCTTTTCAATTTGTCAGCTTTGTAGGTAATGAAACATCCCCATCTTCCTGCATTTGTGACAGATTAACTCCCCTATAGGATGAGTTACTGGGCATTGCTTGTTTGGGTATCACGTAGATTGCGCAGCCCTTCAAATATTTAGGGGATGTCATGTGCAAACCAATTTCAAGTGACTCATGTAATGCTTACAATAGCTTGAAAACTCTTATAAATACAATTCACTACTTTAAATCTGTTTATTTGCTCCATTATCTTTCCAGATCCCAGGGGCTGGGATCACCAGAACCCGATTTGCTCTCAGAGCTACTAAAATGGTCATTAATGGCATTCCATGTGGGGATCAAATCCTGTTTTAACTCTGTCTTCCCTTATTTGTTTTCTTTCAGCTGCTTTTCAGTTGGTGTTTCAGGGACTGAGCCCCCGAGCCACGCATTCTCATTTTGGAGAGAGTTTGGTGATGGTGGGCCATGCGCTGGGCTGCTAGAATGGCAGCAAAGATAATTTCTCATTGTGAGAACGTACAATTTGCACATTAGATACGAAAAACATGAAGTGAAATTGAAGCTGAGCTAACACCATCTGACATTGTCCAAGCTCCCACAGCACTTCAGCCAGCCAGCCATCTCCATTTGCAGTTATTTTTGGTAAAGACAGAACTGTATGCTGCAGACTGATGTAAGATCAGCTGAGAGGTTGCTAATCTCATGTGTGGGATGTGTTTCTCCTGTAACCATTTGGGAGCAATAAGATGGGCAGTTTGCTTCCTCTGAAAGGATGTCCAGGCATGCTCCTGTGGCAGACAAAAGCCTCGGCATTTTTCTGAAGGTTATTTGCACAATAGAAATTCCTGAGAAATGTACACCAAGCCTCTGAGAAATGCTAGAAAAGTGAAGGTCAGGAAATGGCTGAAGGTCTCTCAAGGTGTTTTTGTATTTTCTCAAACCACGCGCTCCGTGTATCCATATGTCTGAGAGCTTTCCAAGTCCTCCTCATTCCTTCTTTGGGGCTCTTCAGCTGTTTATTAGACAGCTCTGTCTCTAAGCTGGAACACAGGCTGCAGCTGTACGAGGCTTTGTTTGGATGCAGGATTCAGCTCAGTTGTGTTGCCCAAAGTACGAGGTGGCTACACAAAGAGTTGTCCTTCCCCAGTCCTTAGTGTGAAGATCTGATTGATTAAAATGGGGAAATAAGAGAGCTGGGGCTGCCCAAACTGGAGACTCAAATTTGTTCTGGTGCTGCAGAAGATTTGCCCCAAGGATTAAGCTGGGCTACAGCAGCACAGTGCTTGCCATGGACAGGATCCACGTGACAGACTGTAGGGGACCATCTTCATCCCTCTCCCTGCCTCCTCTTTCTTTTGGATTCATAGGGGAATCCAGCATCACAGCTTTCCTTTTGGGGCTGCCCAGTGAAGAGGATGCTGCTCAGCTGGGCACAGGTGGGTCATGCCACATCCACAGGGGTACACCCTGGGCCAAAATACCACTGTGGCAATGCGGATGGACAGGCTGGGCTGGAACAGCTCAATCTCAACCCTCTTCTCTGTCTTGCAATCCTCTTGTAAGAATGAGAAATGCGTTCTTTAAGTTAATCTTTACCAACGCGTGCAGCATGGGTGCCTGCTGGTGCTCAGCCTTTGCCTGCTCACCTTCCAGCCCCATGCTGGAGCATCTGCCTAGGTTTGTGCTCGGCAGTGCTGACCTGCCTCCCGGCAGACACGCCGGATGCGCCTTCCCATCCAGATTGGACACGCTCCTCTTACAGGCTTTGCAGTATTAGAGTGCAGATTTCCTTTGCCTTATTTAGTTTTGGGAAAAGAAGGAGGTTGTTTTGTCTCTCCTGGCAAGTGCCAGAAACATAGGATTTTTAAATCACTTTCCAAAAAGCTGATTTCTTTTAAGAGAAATTTGAATTGTAATTATTTTCTTTTGCTGTCTGACAAATTTATTATCTCCTGCATCTAGTGCCCAAAAGTGGGTTTTGACTTGCTTAAGAGCGGGAGAATTTTTTCCTTTCATGTGCGGCTCCCTTAGTTCCTATCAGAGCCGTGGTTTAAAATGTTAATGCGCCTCAGTATTTCTGCAGATTGCATCATTTTCAGTGTTTCATAACAATATGGCAAAAGTAATTTGAAACAGATAACAATAGCGCTGTCTGTTTTAGAATCACCATGATTTCCTTGTCATTAAGAGATCTGTTAGCGGAGAGAGGAGGAGAAGTTTTATCTGGATGAGTTACAGATCATATGGTGCAATTGAGTGCTTGCGTTTTTGATTTTTTTTTTTTTTTTTTTTCCCTTCCCTTGAAATTCACAGCACTGGACTTTGGTTTGGATATGAAATGATTGGGTAGTTTCAAACTCCTGTCTGCACCGAGCGGCTCAGCGCTTCCAGATGGTTTCAATAAGCAGCCCAGAAGTGTCGCATCAGCAGCCGATGGCCCGGGCTGCGCGCGTCTCTGCTCCATTTTGAGCAACTTGCAGGAAGGGAGAGCAGAAGACAGAATTAATTGCTGGATGAAGTTATTTTCTTTTAATCTTTATCCTCTGATTGTCTTGTGCGTTGTGTTTTCTGAGCCTAAGTGCTGTATTATGTGTAAACGTGCATGTGGCGTTCAGAGGAGTGCTTTAAACAGATGGACAAAAGGGGCTGGAAGCTTTTGTTGTGCTCTGTCTGAGCTGAGCCTGTGTTCTGCATCTCCTCTGCGTGCCTCTGTGTCCATAGGGCTGTGTGCAGGGCAGGATCTCTACCCTGAAACAATGCAGCTGAAGCCCCACCTAACATGGGAAGGGAGTGATGGTCTCCCAAGTGGGAGTATGTCTGGCCCATTATCTGCTGTCTGTTTATATTATGGTGTGGAGTTTTTTGTGTTTTTTCCTCCCCCCAGCAGTCGGATTAAGATGGGTGGAAATTAAGATGAGATGGACCTCGGGTGCTTGCAGTCGTCACTGGCCTCCTGATCTTGGCTGTGAGTCAGGAACATAACCACAGAAAAAAACTCTTGGAACAAATTAGGGATTTGGAAGCTTAAGGTTGAGAAGAGAGGAGAGAGAAGGGGATTTTTCTTACAGGTTTATTTGTTTTTTTGTTGATCATTTCCCTTTGTAGCTGATCGTGTAGAGCATCCAAGTGGATCAGCTGGCATTAGCTTCCTGATCCTCGCTAGATCAAAGCATGGTACTTACGGAGGGCGGCAGGTCTTCCTGAGTCACAGTCAGGGCACAGACACGAGTCCTGGGAGTCACTCGGCCAGCTCTTGCCACCTGCCAGCGATGTGCCCCTAAAGTTTCTGCTCCCTGCTGCCCCATGGCAGCATGCACTGGATTACTTGTGGCTTTCAGCCATACAAAGATGCTCCTGCCTAGCTTAGGAAAACTGTCATCCTCTTCTTGACTTCTTGCTATGAAGGTTGTACATCTCCCAGTGCATCTCCCCACCTCCTTTGGCTAGAGACGTTTCTCATTTCTCCTCACCTTTGGGAAGGGTGAGTGCGTGTGCAGCCACAAAAGACATGGGTATGACGCAGCTACAAGGCTGATCTATCTCACATCTCCGGGAACATGCACTGTGCGCTCAGTAGTGATGCTCAGTGGCAATCTCCCGGTTGTCAGAGAGGAACTGTGATCAAAGACGAAATGCGTTAAGCGAAGCACAGAGCTCTGAAGTTGTCCCTTGAGTGAATCTTGGCCAGTGGATGAGGAGAAGCCTTACATGCCAGCAGCTATCAATAGAGCGATGTGAAAACAAATTTAAAGTGCTGTATTGGTTAGAAAATATATGGATGCTACATAGCAAACAGTAGAGCATCATTAAGGCATGGTGATTGCTGCAGATTCCTTTACCTGACCTGAATTCACACGCTTTGTTTATAGGTTCCTGTCTTGTAAATTTAGATTTGAGGAAATCCCAGCCTTTTATGGTAGCGTTTGAGGGGCTGGAATGCTGTCACAGCCATTTCTGATTCCTCATCTTGATGGGCACGTGATTGCTGGGATTCATTACTTGTAGAGAAAACCGGTGACTCCAGAAAGTCCCCAAAGCACTACCACATTCTGTGGGTGTCCTAATACTGAAAGCAGAAGCTTTGTTTGTTACTGGGAAGAACAGAGTCATTGGCTGAGCTCTCACGCTGGGGATGTTGGAGCAGGGGAGGCCTAAGAGGAGATCCTCCCAGTTGTCTGTGGGCTGGGGAGATGAAGCTTCTTTTTGTGAGGGTGAGCCTGCAGCCTCGTGAGAGCGGGGTGGGATGCCTCGCAGTGACTAGGTAAGAGCCACGTGCCGGGAGGAGGTGACCCGCTGTGTCCCCATTCTGCTTCAGCATGGAGGGCGTCCTCATGCGCCATGCCCAGCGCCGGGCCTGGCCACTGCGCCGCCGAGCAATGAGGTAATGATGCCCCTCAGCTCGTTTCCTACTGGATCCAGAGGGCAGTTAGGCTTCTGCATGATCTGACTGTATGGATTGGGCGTGTCACACCCAGTGTAGCCCAAAATAATGCCTAGCGTTTCTGCGAACTCCCGTTCTTCATTATTTTACCAGAGAGGTGTGTACGTGAGTCAGTTCCTGCATAACTCATGGGCAGGCTTTGGTTTGGATGGCCAGACGAGCAGATAGCACTAGAAAGTGAGGAGCTCCAGTGTGGTGGGATCTCTGGATTTAGGCCTCCTTTGGAAGAGTTTTCTTGCATTCATGTGCTGCAAACTCATGTTGATCTGCGCTGGCAGTGTCCGCCAGCTGTTGGTTAGGGTGGCTTTTTGAGATCTGCAATTAAATGTTGGTTTGATAGCACTGGTTCTGACATCTGTGTCTCCTGCTTTGCAGCATAAGTTTAACGATCACTCAGTTCCCAGCTTTCTCCTCAAACCAAGCAGCGAGTTTGCTCAATGCAAACTCCTGCACTCAAATCCAACTCCAGAACCCCTTTCTTTCCCTTTTCCTCTCTTTTTCTATTTTTTTTTTTTAAACCGCCCCCATTCGCTTTTGAATCGGTGAATGAGAGAATGTTTAAAGCCGGGGAAGGATGGAAACATTTTCTCCTTGGTGAGGTCAGGGTGGGGTGGAAAGCGGAGGGGGCTGCGAGGGGGCAGTTTGAAAACAGGAAACCATGTGGCAGCATGCATGCAGGGCCCAGCTGATGTGAATGAGCTATTGAGAGGGGAGAGACTTGCTGCCTAGCCCGGCATTAGAAAAACTGAGAAACCCTGTGTTTGCCCTTCTTTTTTTTTTCTTAAAGAAAAAAAAGCTCTGCCTCCCAGATTAGAATAAATGAGAGAAACTTGTATTTTCCTGAGTGCAAGTTACTGAAATCTTTTGCTTGCTTGCTTGCTTTTTTTTTTTTTTTTTTTTTTTTTTTTTGTGGTGCACCGATTGAATCATAAGTTTCCATTCCTGTTTTGGGGAAGCGCTGAGCCTGAAGTTGTCTGTCTGTCATCCATCCACCTGGCCCCAGGGGAGAGGGAAACGCAGCTGTCCTCCCTCTCCTCACCTCTCCCAAAGCGCGTCCCTTCGCTTCTCCATCTTTGCACTGCACAAATGCGCTGAGAGCCTGAAGCAGGAGGTGGAAGGAGCTGCCGAAGGAAAGCTGCTGCTGCTTCTTCCTCCACTCCCTTCTCTTTTTTTTTCTCTTTTTTTTTTTTTTTTTTTGAGGAGATGAATCATGCTCCCACAACTGCAAAGAAATATTCAAAGCTGAGGACGCTGGTGGTGCAGTACTAAAAAGGCAAGTAGGGCTGTCCCAGCCCAAGCCAGGAGGGAGTGGTTTATTTCATTATTTTCTTTCCTTTTGCCCCGTGCTGTCATTAGAAATTTAAACTTAACGCAAAGCCGAGCCCTCCTGCCTGGTGAACGGTGGACTGACTCAAAAGGAAGAAAACACCTTTTTTATTGTTTCTTTCACATCCTCGTGCGCTGAAAGAAAACTTACATTGGTGGCAGTATTTACTTTGGATACAGTGATCGACTTCTTTTTTTTTTTTTTAAATCCCTTTTTTTTTTTTTTCCTCTGAATCAGACACATTGTGGCTGAGCCTACCTCCTGCTTTTCCCCTTCGGAGCATCAGGGTTCCTGTTGCATCTGTCTGGCTTTTGTCCTCTATCAGAATTTTCATTCTGATGCTTTTCGGATATCGAAGTTGCCTGGAAAACTTTTTATTATTCTTATTCATATAACAGGAAGGCTGATACCATTCTTAGCAGCTACGAAAGAAATAATAATCATACGTATAAAGCTTTCTCGATATACCTTCTGTTTTCTATAAGTTCCTGTGTTTGTACAAGCAAATCTGTTCCAAGAAGACTTTATCAAGCGGTCGCAGCTCTGGGATTTTCTTTTTCCTGTTGAGAGGCTCGGAGCAGCGGGGACTTCTCCGAGCACGCGTGCGAGTGGCCAGGAGCACTGCAGGCACTCTGGGGTTCATGGTGGGCTCTGCTCCTCTGCTCGTGGCCCTTTGGACAAAATGTACGAGCGGCACAAGAGGCGGTACAGCCTGTGTGACATCTCCAAGGTGGACAGGGCTGTAGATGTGGTGTTGTTAAAGGTATGGTGGTTGTTTACGTTGCTTATCCTGCTCCTTCCTCCTCTCGGGTGCTGCAGGGAAGGGGGTTCAGGTGGAGGAGCTTGCACCCTTCAGCATGCAGATGGGTTGCAGTGGTGATGTTTGGCATGAAGTGGTTTGCTGTTATCTCAGAATTATCCATTGTAGCATGCAACCACTCTTCCAGAGAACCCTTCTGGCCATCTTCCCTCTACCCCTGTCTTTTCTGCCCTTAAACTCTCCCACTGTATTTTGCAAACTTCACAAGTCGCAGGTGGTTTTTCTGTGCCGTTCAGTCAAGAATTTTCATTGCCAGTGTTCATTTTTGGAGTGAAATGTGTCCCCCCCCCTCCCCTTCCCCTGCTGAAAAAGGTATGGTGGATCCTCTCTTGCCTCTGTTTTTTGTTTATATTTGAAAGGTGTTGCTGTTCTTATTGTTTGGGTGTGAATTTTGTTGGTAGATTGGTCAGAGCAAAAGCCAGGAGCGGCTCTTGGCTAATTGTCCCAGCGTTCCTCCTCTAATCTAAAATTAGCAAGCACTCCACCAAATGGCACAGTGGCAGTCTGGGAATGTCCTCTCCCTAACAGCTTTTTGGAGCTTCAGCAGTTTCCTGGCAAAGTGGATGGAAATCGGAAAGCAGCCAGAGGAACTGCAAAACACAGCTTGCCTCAGATATCTTAACTCCTGAACGAGCATTTCTTTTGCCCCTCTCTTCTCTCTCTGTTTCCTTTTCTTATCGGAAGCGGTGGGTTTCTGCACAACCATGGGGCTTCCTTTTTATGGATTTTGCTTCATGCCCAGTTTCAGGGTTTGTACGAGGACTGAAGAGATAAATATTTTTATTTTCAGTGGTCCTGGTTCTAATTTATGTGCACCAGAATGGACCTAACACTTGTTAGATTAATTAGCATTGCTTAGGAATGAAAGTTATTTTTTTTTCCTTTAATTGAATGGATCCTTTGGTGGCTTCTTTTGTGACACCGAGCAGAAATAACTACAACTTGTTTTCCATACCCACTTGATCTTGTTGAGTAATGTTTGAACCTTTATCTTAATGTTTGAATCCCATGGGATTCAATCTCTAGATAAACCTTATGAGTCATTAAAAGTTGTAGACATACTGTATGCACACTACTCGTGTCAACTCACTGCTTAATGAGACTTGGGAAAAGAGGTACCCTGGACAACCTTGGTTGCAAGTATAAAAAGACAGTCTTTATCAAGACTATCTGGATGCCTTGGTTGAAATGTAATTTGCTATAATTATCTGACTTCAGTATTTCTGATGTCATTAGTTCCCTAAATTAGTTTTTGTTCAGCAAAGCTTAGATTTTATAACAAAGTATGGCTCTTGTTAGTTCCCACTAGTATTTTCCTAATTGAGTTTCAAAACTGTGGGTTGTGCTGTCTGTTCCTGCAAATGACTCAGTGTCCATACATGTGTGCATGTGTGCACGCATTGCTGCTCTGAACATTGGCTGTAAATAGTGCAAATGTTTAAAATAGAGGGTGCTAGTGACAGCTACGTTACAAGCAGCTTAATCTTGTTATTTAGTCATTCTTATGTTTTAGCTGGTTTCTATAACATAACCAGTAGATTAAATTAAATTTTGCTGATCCAGGGATCTAAGCCAGCATTAGACTGCGTCAGTGGCAGATCATCTCTTGACGTTAATGGGAGCTGGATCAGATCCTTAACGAGGGAGCTGTTTGGGGTTTGTTTTTTTCTTTGGTTGGTTTTGTTTTTAATTAAAATACTTATCTAGGTCACCATATTTCGGTGTGTAGGCTTTTCTTCAGTGTCAAACATTGAATAGCAATTAAAAGTCCTTACAGCAAAACCAAATAGAGTCTCCATTAACAGAGTTTGATTGGAATGAAATTGTAACAAGATACCTGCTAAGTACCTAGCAGCTTTCAGTTTGGCCTAGTGATTAACTTGTGCAAGCTGTCTTTTCTTTGGGTGGTAGGTAAATATGTCCTTTTCTTCATTTTAAGATGAGGAACTCAGTAATCGTGACATAGGAAAGAAAAACAGCTGGTGGGGAAGGCAGCTGGAACGAGTTGTGAACAGAGAGTGTCTTTTGTCATTTTGGCTGGTTTTTGTTTATAGATGGTATTCTCACAGAACCATAGAATCATTTGGGTTGGAAGGGACCCTTAAAGGCCACCTAGTCCAACTCCTCGCAATGAACAGGGACACCTACAGCTGATCAGGTGCTCAGAGCCCCCTTCAGCCTGATAAAGTTGCAAAAGAATTTTGGATCCTACAAGCTATTTTGCAATGCATGTGCCTTCTGAAGGATTGCTATGTTGGGGCTAAAATTTTCCATGTTTAGATTGTGCCTGAAAAAGCGGTTTGTGAAGTTACAAAAAAAACCTCAGCAATTTTGAGGGCTGATGCACACAGTTATTTTTTGCTTTAAGATGTGTTCCTCTTCCTCCCCACACATGAAAGCAGGAGGCAGTGGGTAAATCTGTGTCTTAGCTTGTTGCTGAGGGTAGAATTTCATCTGTACTGTAGCTCTTTTTGCTGCTGCAGCAATGCAAACACAATGTTCTTGGTTATTGACCATAGTGGTTTGATGCAGTACCCCAAACCCTAGTTGATGTAGAAGTGGTGTAAAAATTTGACATCATCTTTCCTTCTGAGATCGCAGCGTAGCAGATGAAGAAAGGTGTGGGTCAGGTGGGATATCTGCTCGCTGAATGATTAACTGAGCCCCAGGCAGGGTAAAGCAGTTTGCACTACATTATTCCTAGTCCCAAAATGGAAAGTCTCAATGGGCCTGTGTGTGTGAGTTGGCAGCTATATCCCATGTTCTGCCTGCCACCACAAATATAACTCCCTGGGGTCAGAACACAGATACCACCGGAGCTGGCACCTTGCAAGTACATGCAGTTAGAGAAGTGTCCAAGTCTGGGTGACCAGGCTGTTTTTTGCAGTCAGAAAATAAGAAATAGGCTTGCTTTGAGAATGGGAGACTGAGCAGTCACAACTGGAAATGTGGTTATTTTTTCCAGTTGTTCATTGATTCTGTCTACACTGCAGCTCTGTAGATGAATGCACAAACTGTTACTGGTAAGCAGAATGTGTAAGTTTTCTTCCTAAGCAGGGAAAGAAGTTTTAATGCAGCTGCCCTTCAGGTAAGCAGATCTCATTGAGCTGCACCATGTTCTTTCCTCCTTTGGGGTCTGGGCCTGAGGGAAGCACTGTCCTTTGTCACTGAACTTTGTGGCCCTAAAGCAAATCTGAACTTTAATCCTGAAAACAGTATCTACCCACAGTGATTTCGTTCCTGAAGGTTCAATAGGAAAAGGTGTATTTATTGTGCTGCAGAGAACTTTGTCTGTTCATGCCTCGTGTGGAATTAGAAATGGGAGGGTAGCTTAAATGAAGTGGATGGGTTTTCACACAAACATTTATGTGCCCAAGGTTAATTTTGCTCCCATTCTAGTCAAGAGTTGTTATTTTTATGTAAAGCCATTGTTCTCATATTCAAAGTTTAATTAAAGCTTGTTATTAACAGGGCTCTAATTCTGCTGCTGGCGGAAGATCCCCCAGTGCCAAGGGCGGAAAATGTTCTTGGGCAAGATGCTCACTTTCCCATTTGGGACATTGCCAGGAAGAAGAGTGTACTCAAGGAATTCAGCATTGCTCTTACACCGCAAAGTGCTAATTTATTCAGCCATTTAATATGTCCTGTGGTGGTAGGAACCTCTTCCTTTAGTGTGGTTCTCTTCAGAGCTGTGTGCTTGTTGCTGTGAGCAAGGACATGTTGAACCTCCCTGAGAAATTGTGGTCCTCAGAGGGAGGCATCAATGCCAGCATTCTACAAAGGCAGAAGGTTTGATGTAGCATATTGACTGTATTAGATGATAAACAGATAATAGAAATCCTTGTGGAATTGCAAGTGTTGTCACTTAGTCCTTTTTGAGATACGTTGGAGGATTTTCTCTGTGTCCTTCATCCACATTGTAAAACCTTCCAGTAAAGCCTAAGGCAAGAAAATACACCAGGAATTACAAAATATAGGAAAAAAAATAGAAAAATATATAGACTGGAATTTGTAAGTAAATTGATATCTCTCAATTCTATTTGGAAAGGTGATTATCAAAGCATTGCTTTTGAGTTTCTACTCTCGAGCTTTGTGCAGGTGAAGGCTGTTTGCAACAATGGCTGCTGAAGGAGGGTGGTGAGAGTCCTTTCCCAGGTGCCCCATCCCTCACACTACTCTTCAAAGAGTTTTGCAGGATCTTAAAAGGTGTTTTTTTGAAGGGGATGAATTAACTTTAATTCCTAGTTTATGAATTAAAAGGCAACCACCAGATTATTCTGTTATCAATGGAACTGTAAAGCTAGAAGTTTGTTAAAAGAAACATTGAAAAGAGAATCCTACAGGAAATTTTTTGAGGAGCAGTTTGTTCCTAAAGAAGAGTTAAGATTTGCATTAAAACTTCTGAAAATCATTGTATCATTCCTGATTATGAAACAAATTAGTTATAATTGCAATTAAAGAAACGAGCTTAGTTTTTGCTTTTGTAATTTTTCTGTCAGTATTTGAAATCTTTCCTAGTGTCAGTTACCTCAGTACAGTGCACAAGTACTTAATGATGCACCAAGCAAGCTCAAATTACTCTATTAAATATTTTTCTTTGTGCTAGGTTGGAAGCTGGAAAAAAAAAAAAAAGAGAGAGAGAAATGGAAACTTGTAAAATCAGGACAAAGTTAAAACAATGTGGAAGGAAGATGAATCTCTAGAGATTTGCTAGGAAATGAAATTTAAAATCATGTTGTTCCTTCTGCTTGGAGACGTTTGGTGTTGATTTATACTGCTACCAGGGACGGTGACAAGTGCAAACGTTTAAAACAGGAGATTTCCTGAGAGGTCAGTGTGTTCCTGTTATCGTGAAATGGAAGCGCTCTCAGAAGAGCTCAGATGAAACCAGAGGGAGGAAGAGGAGGACTTTTCTATGGTTATCACCCCATCTAAATCTTCTGAGTCACAAGAAGGCCTGGCAGGTTTGGGAAGCTCCAGTGCCTGCCTTGGAAAGGAAGCTCTCATATGGGGACAGTCCCTTGTAGGGACTTCTGAGGAGGAGGAACGGATTCTGGTTTTGGTGGGCAGGCCCTGAGAGGGCTGGAAAGGGTTAGAGAACTCCCCCGGACAGATGGGTGCGTTAGGGAAAGGAAGGAAGGGCCCAGGGAGATGCTGAATAGGAAGCGGAGGGAATAAGGGCTGGCGGTCACTAATCGCTCCCACATGATGGAGAACATCGCGGCCTGTTTGGCTCGCACATTGTCTAGTGCTGTCCTTTTCTTATGCGAAGAGGCTTCTTTACTAAGTCACTTTGAGTTTCAAATTAAACGTCTGCAGGAAAACGTCTCTGAGATTCAGGAAATACAGGCGTGCGTGCCCAGAATGAACGGCCCAACTGTCTGCTGCCTGCAGCCCCAGCTGCTGTCCTGAAGCCCTCTTTGGACATTGAGGCTGCTAGCGTTTCACAGGCAAACAGAAAATCCTCCGGGATTCACTTTTTGGTGCCTGGGGACATGCTCCCATGATTCATTCAGCGTCTGAGCTGCAGATAAACACAGTCAGGCTTCGGCATGGAAAAATAGCTGGTTCTCTCCTGGCATGCTTTCAAAAGCTGCGTATTGAAGCTCTGTTCCCAGGGACTGTTTCACATTGCCTTCTGCCATCTGATCACCGCATCCTCTCTGCTCCCGCCGCAGCGATGTGGGATGCCCAGTGGCAGTGGGCTATAATCAGTGTGGGCACGGTGGAAAACGAGGGTTTTTTTTAACTGTCTTCTGTGGCCATCAGCCTGAGGTCCTGTGTCAAGCTCCTCTTGGCTGAGCAAGGGCTAAGGGGAGAAGGGAGGAATAGTTTTGTTACATATGATGTACATGTGTTCGCAAAATCCCAAAACAACCGCTTTTCTGGTTATTTCTTACTAGTACATTCCCCCACCCTGGTGTTCAGGTGCTTTTATGATGGCATTTTCCCTGCAACCCATGCTGTCTGTACCCTCAGTTCAGCTGCTGAGGAGGGAATGTAGTACTCGGTGTTCTGCGATGTATGATGGGCTTTGTGTTTTTGGTATCTGTGGACCACCCAGTTTCCTGAGAGCTGCAGTAAACCTCCCTCAAATCCTGTCTGGTCTCTTTTTGGCATAGGGAACGCTTATGTATAGTAGTGGTTTCCTTTGTTTGTGTTTTGGTGGTGATTATTATTATTCCTGAATTAGGGCGACTGAGATAAATGCTTCTTAATACTTCATTTTTGTGCATAATCAGTTACATTTGAAACAGCACCTCAAACTCCAGCGTTACTTTCTCATTACTGCTTTTTCTAGAAAAAAAGCAGACATTTTCAATACTTGGCAAAGGATAGAGCTGGCTGGGTAATGGGAAAAATATTCAAATCTCTTTTGAAAAAATGCCAATGTCTATAATGCATTTTCGGGGAATGACTCAACTGGTTCTATTAAAGGAAAAAATATAACATTAATTCAGTCTAATTTAATTTGTTCTATCACCAGTCAACTGGTTATAAACAGTCTTGAATCTTCTGATTCTTTGCTTGCTTTCTGATGATTATTGAACAGGGTGCTTCGTTATCATTTTCCAGTAGTGGATATTAATATAAACAAAGAGTAGTTTCCATTAATTTGATGGAGCTACATTGGTTTAAGAATAAGGAAAATCAGAGTCAGTGTGTTCAGGAAAGAGTTACGTGCAAAGCAGTCAGGAGGAGGCAGAATTTGATTTTATATTGAGATGGATCATTCCTTCATCTGTGTGGACTTGAGCAAATTTGCATTTATCCTCCAGTGTGTTCAAACTCAATTTCTTGATTTGCCTTTAATTAAATATATGTGCTCTGAAGTAGATTCTGCTTTGGCTCAAGAGAAAAGAGTATTAATCTGATACTTATTGACTTTACAGCTTTTCTAAGACTGAAAAATATGTATAAATTCTGTAGTGAAGTTTAATTGCTGAGGTTAGAAACACCTGAGCCTTGTGAACAGGCTAGTTCTTCCACTGAAACAATCAGAAGGGTGACCCACTGTCCATGCAACAATTAAAGCTAAATGTCTTTGTCACTTTGGAAAATAAGACACCTTTCTTTTTATTATTTACTTAAAAAACCTTTTCTCAAGCTTCAGACTGCTTTTTAATGCTGATGAAGGTGCTGTACTGAAGTGCGTGTGTGCATATGGTGAAATGGTCTGGGGCCACAGAAAAGAGAGAAGATGGGCATGCATGTGTGTGCAAATGCGTAGGTTTGAGCAGAGCTGCAGGAAAGGATTTTAGATATGTATGCATAGGATGGTCTAACAGGATCTTAGATTAATGTATATATGAGAATTCAATGAGCAGAGGCAGGGAGGAATTAATGGGAAGAAAAGCAGCCTGTAGAATGCCTGGGAGTGGGAAGGGATGCCCAGGGCAGTGCGCAGACTCACCCTGAGGCCTCACTCTGGTAGAGCATGAAACCTTTGGTTCTCCTGGGAGACTCATTTTTCCCCTCTCAGACCTTCCTGAGCATGAGCTGCTGGCTGGGAAGGTCATGGCATCCTCTCTGCTGGAGGATTTTACAGGTGTGTTGTATGAAGGCCTCTTAGATTGCAGCCGAGCCTCACTTGGAGCAGCAGAAAGGGACTAAGTGACCTGTCAAAGGCTCTTCCAACCCTATTTTGTCATCACAGAAGTATGGAGGAGGACAAAACCTGAGGAAGAAATATGTACTGCAGAAAGCAGCTGACAGGTCTTGGGGGAGTGCTGGCTTTGTGCTGGGAGCTCACCAGAGGCCCTGGTGGGAGACTCTCCAAGGCAGAGCAGTGGGTGCAGTCCAGGCTGGAGTAGCAATGCCATGCCCGTCATCTCATGAGAAGAGGAGGAGGGAGGTGGGTTGTTAGAGCAGTGAGCCCCCTCAGGTGTAGGAGAGTCCTGGGATAAGGGATAAGAGTCTGGCAAGGAGGGGCGGGATGACTAAGGAAATCTGGTGACAGGTTAGAGGCAAAAAGCAAACAGTAAAAATTCTCCTGTCTGTCGGAGAAGAGGGAAAGGAAAGCCAAAGAGAGGGCAGGAGAAACATTTGTCATATGAAGTAAGACTAAGTCATCCGTTTCAGCAACTATTTAGCTAGAACATGTGAGACCTTGTGTGTTGAAGCAAGTGAGGAGCAGCCAGGCGGGAGGGGAAACAACTCCTGGATTTGGTCTCAATGGGATTGGTGTTTGGAAAACACGTTCATCTAGGAGGAACAGCCAGACTGCTGAAGGTGAGAGAGCGAAGGGGTTTCCAGACTAGTTGTAGGCAAAGGCAGCGAGAAACGTGTGTTGGGTGAGCCAAGGGCTATGGATAATCCAGCAGACTTCAGGGTCAAGAAGTTGGACAAAACAACCCAAGTGAGGAAGAGTAAAGCATGGGAAGAAGGCTGAGAGCAGATCAGTCATCTCGACTGAAAGACTGGAAGTTACGGACAGGATGAGGAACAGGGTGAAATGATATGGCTGATGTTGAAATAAACCATGTGATGTGACAGTGTTAAAACGGGGTTTTCTAACACAGTCATTGTTGCAGTTAATGCAGACATGTGAAGTCAGATGTACAAAGCACTTCTGGTTCTCACCATGACTTGGACACTTCCATAGCCCTCATTTCTATATTATCAGAGCTCCTTGCCATCTTTAACTCTTGCAGCAATATGGGTAGAAAGAAATTACTATTCCTTAGATAGTGAACTGAGACAGAAAGTAGAGGAGTATCTTGCCTGCAGTCCCACTACAGATGGAAGTGAGAACTGAAGCCAGGTTTCTTGACTTCTCCACTAGCAGCTTAAACTCTGGCTCATCCTTTCTCTGAACTCCTGCCTTGAGCGGGAGCCACTTCGCCATCATACTTTCCACAGAGAAAGACAGTTTTTGGCGTACCATAGTGGTTTGTTTAGTGATGCTAAAGAAAATAATGGTGAAGATATATATATTTTTTGAGATTTTTATTATTATGATGGAATTAAGCCATCCACTGGTTGATGCAGAATTAAACAGAGATGATAGCAAAAGCGGCCTTTTTTTTTTTTTTAATTTACTGTTGCCTTTTCTTTCAGATAAACCGTGAAAGCTGGTGCTCGCTGGAGCCATGTCCTGACTCTTCACTGCTGGAGCGCAAGCGGACAGGAGAATCTCCAGGTGAGCTGTGGGTTCTTGGCCAGCACGCAGACAGAAGAGCAGCCCTCCCATTCTCCTCGCTGCTTTCCTCAACTTTTCTTTCCTTCTTTTTTTTTTTTTGTCATCCTAACCTTCGTGGGGAAAAATATATAAACTAAAGAAAATGTGTAACGAATCTGTCGTGAGTCTTTGTTAGCACATAGTTGCAGCACTTGACTTGTAATGAGCTGAGTGGTGTGTCACCTTCTTAAGTAATTGTGCGCTTGAAATGTTTCAGTTTTCTAGCAGATTTCAGGCATGTGATGGAGAAAACATGCTTTCTAGCCAAAATGATAATATAATAAAACGAAAAAAATCAGAATTTTAAATTCACTGAATCCATATTCAGATGAAGATCAGTGGCTTCATGGTTTTTTTGCTTTTTTTTTTTTTCCTAAAAGTTCCCATGATTTCCAGACTTCAGGAAACAGAAAGGCAGTTCCGTGCCATCGTTCCCACACCCTGCCCACCAGCCCTGCACGCTGGCGGGTGCTCTCTGTCTCTTCCACAGGGACAGAAAATCTTGTCTGGCAAGTTTCAAAGAGGGGTTCGTGTCCAAGATAAGAAAAAAAAGCATTTCCTTTCATTGAATTATGCATGTTCAAAACAAATACAGTAATTTGTCAGAGCTCTGAATAGAGGCTTTGCTTGAACTTTTCATTGAGTACTTGTTTTACTGTAATTACGAGTAGAAATCTCACGTGAATCTCCTTCAGTTTTTCTGAGATGCTTGGAAGAAGAATGGAGATTGAATCACTATTGAAGTGAAATTCATATCGCATTGCATACCATTCAGAGTATGGGCTAGGAAGTGACATTTTGGGTGACTGACTTGGACGGCTTATTCTAGGTAGAAGTCCTAGCTCCCATCAAACTGAAATAAGCTCTTTTTTTCTTAAGAAAGAAGAAGAAAATAATAATCCTGTGAATTATAGGTTAGGATAATCATGACCAGTGAATAGCAATTTTGCAAGCGTTTTACAGGAGAGCCTGCAGTATCACCACACTGCTTCTTAACTAATTATTTCCCTGCATCCCCCGAGCCTAGGTATGATGTTTTTATGCTTTGGACTTTTTGTGCTCCATTTGGCTGCAAAATTGCATGTGCTCATTTGACTTGCTGAATTTATAATCATGCAGACGTGGATCAATATTAGTTATATACTTATTATCTAATACAATATTGTGCTATGGAAATGTATTTTTATACAGTCAGCACTATCTATAGACATAAATTAATAATTACAGTAGTACAGGTCTATGACACATTGAGGCAAGTTTTAAGATGACAAGGGAAATGCGCTCTCTTGTCTGACTGCAGCAGCAGGAAGAGCTTGCGCTCTGCAGGTGCTGGCATTCCAGAAATAATGTCATTACTGCTCGCATGTCCCACTGTAGTGTCATGCCCTGACACCTTTCTAGCATGGCTGACCTAGAAGTACAGAACTTGAAAGGGAATTATGACTTTTTCACCTGCTGAATAGTCCTGCAGTAATTAGTTGTAAGGAGACAGTCCTCAAATCTTGGAAGAAAACTTCAGGAACTGTAGCTTCTCATTTTCTGCACGTGCTTTGGAGATGTGTAGCAGCTACACAGCTATCAGCATGGCATCAGAGGGCTCAGCCTCGTGTTGGAGGATATGAGGCTTTGGAAAATGCACATAAAAGAGTTGTTTGGAAATTTTCATCCTAGGGCTTTTTACTGTGTAACTTTTTTCTTCTGTATTATGTGGAGAAGTGTGTTGCCATCATTTCCTTACTGCGTGCACCTCCACAGACAAACAGATAAGTGCAGTAACTCAATAAATCAGGTGCGTGCAGTGTGATGGGAGGTGGTCCACAGGCCCCAGTGCTGTGACAGCACTGTCAGCAGGGCTTGGCAGGGCAGGGGTGGGAGCAACTGAGAGACAGAGGTCAGCGTTGTGCAATGTGTGTGTGGTTCAGAACACTAGAGCAAACCCAACAAGCTGAGAAAAGGGGGAAAAAATCATAGACCCTCTTGAAACAAGCAAGATGAGGTAAGAGGCAGGACTCGGAGATGAACACCTTGGCACAGGTGAGGTGAGATGTGAGGTTCCCCCGCCTCTCTCTGCTCCTCTTGCCTTCCCAGCCCTCTTCAACCCCGCGCTGTCACTCCCTGGCTCCTGCTGGGCCTCTCGCTGTCGCTGTGATTTATCGGTGGGGCGAGGTATCCGTTCATTGGTGCATCTGGACCGTCCCTGCTCATTTTCCACTGGAACGTGGCTCGAGCCCCTTTGTTTTTCAGTCTGGGCTTGGACAAGCTCTGCCAGCTGCCAGCTGGCCGGCCGGCCACATCCTGGCCCGTTCCCTTACAGCCGCTCCATCTCTCCTTTGCTTTTCCCTTTTTTTTTTCCCCTTCTCTCCCCTCTCCCTTATCCCCTTTGATTATGGAAAAGCAGTTCAGATTTTCCAGGTTTACTGAACGGGGAAAAGGCTGAGGGAACACTCACGCCTTCTCCAACAAGTGCTTTTCCAGTTCTCCCCGGCGTGGAAACTCCTCAGGAGAGAGGTGATGGGGTTTCCAGCTGGCTTCACCATCCCCATGTCCCCAGGGTAGCACCTCTGCCTCCGTCCCTCTCACAGGGAAAGAAAAAGAAGTGGCTTCGAGCTACCCAACCCAAACCTGTATTCCCTGTGCCGATGTGTAAGCCTGCCACAGCCAAGCATGGGGTTTATCAGCTATAATTTAAGAGCAAACAAATGTTTTATTGCCCTGGTTCCTCTGGAGGAAGCTAAATGTGTTTTGGAGGCATCTTGATTAGGTACAGCGGGTTGAAAAATAACACTTAAAAAAAAATACTAATAATCAGCAAGTATTCTTAGCTGGGAGAAAAGAATGTTCAGTTAATGCCAAAATTGTCATTAATACCTCTGCCTGCAGGCTGAAAAAAAGCGAAATGATATATAGGCATTATGGATGCAGGCACATAGCCCTTAAGGTTTTTGGAAGGAATGGGCTTTCACAATGGCTGGGGTGCATTTCTGTGCTGCTCATCACCCCGCTACAAACAGCTGGAAGTATTTTAAATGGAAGGAAGAGATGCGATACGCTTAGATTTAAATGTCAGCAGTTACAAAAGCTTGTGAAATTGAAAAAAGTGCCCAATTTTTGAATCTTTAGAAGGTAGAACTTGTCGTAGAAGTTTTGCTATTGCTTTTCCAGTGAGAAATAAAGAAGAAGCAATCAACTAATGGACTGATGAGCATTTCAAAAGCACCTTGGCATTTAAATGCTAGAGGAAATTAATTGTTCTTAATTGAGAAAGTTAATATAGTTGACTTACATATTTATTGAATATGAATCTAATTCGGCAGTCTCTGCAATCAATAATAGGAAAAAAATATCCTGTTATGCTCAGTGTGAGGTACCTGGCACGTAGCGTATCTATCAGTTTATTTATAAGCACATATGGCTGTTTAATGCAGAGTTGCTTGTGCATTGTACTTCAGTGGTGCATTCCTAGCCTTCAAAAAAACGAGTTTTTAACTCTTGAATAAATTCTTTAAAAATTTGTCGTCCCTTATTTAAGAGGTGAACTCAAGTTATAAAGCTGTTCTTGCTGTTCATTTAAACTCTTGAATTGACTGAGTGTATACAAGCTGAAGGTTTGAATGCTACAGAAAGCATCAGACCATAACTCTTTCTGCTTTGCTCCCGCAGAGTGTGAGAACTTCTTGGAGGATGGGCTGAGCAGTGTCTGTGCCTCATCACAGGGTGTCCTTAAAAGAGGATCCGGGAGCGAGTCCGACTTCTTCTCCTTGCCTGGTGATGGGATGGAAGATCTTGTCTTTGGAAAGGTAGGAAAGTCTGGTTGGGATATGGGTAAAAACGTTTCAAGGCCTGATTCTATGAATCCATACTGGAACCTTATTGTCTCGGTTTTGCTGGTGAGTTAGAGACCTGGAAGTGATTGTCCTGGAATGGCATAGATGGGAAGGAGCTGGTCCCCTCTTCAGATGCAGCTGTACAGGGAATGCATTTACATGCACTCTGCAACCCCCTGATGTTGAATAGATGAAAGCAATTGTGACTGCACAAAAGCAAATCACACATTAAAGAGTTGAAAAAGCAGATTTTCTTGCAAGGCCAATAACGACTGCGCAGTGGTATGGAAGCCATCTTTAACTAATGTAGCAATGAGCTTTTCTCCAGCAATCATAACCTCTGCACTGACGCTTTCAGAATCATATACTGTAATCCTCAGAAGAACTAGTGTTTTTCTTTAAATTCAGTGTGACTCCCTTAATAGGAAGGAAACACTCATTCCAAATAGTTAAGGCCAATTCCAGGGAATAGCTTTGTTTCCAGGGCAACACACCTCTAATGCCTTTTTGCGTGCAAGCTGAAGGAAAATGTTTTCAACTTTGCTTAAAATCAACAACAGCAGTCATTACTAACCTTAGTCATCTCTGTGCCCTTTGTGTTGCTCGTGGATGGGAAGAGGAGGGAGGAGTGAGTGAGACCTGAGGTACAGAACCAATCCCCTGAGCAGAGAACACCTCACTTCAGCACTGCCCTTCTGCCATCTGCATTGGAACAGCCCAAATATATTCAGGGGACAACTGGCTTTTGCATTTTAAAAACCATCTTGCTTGTAATCGATACTTCTGTGCTCCTTGCCGTAAGCAGATGATGGAAAAGCACGCAGGAGGTGGTGTAGAATGGACACGAGCCTCCTTTGATCAGCCACCATGTTGGTCACAATTTGCTCTGGTTCTGCATGGCTTTAACCAGCTCAAACCTACCTCCTCAAGCAGATGCAGTTCCTGCTCTGAAAAACTAAACTTTTAGACTAGGTTTCACACTTGCTTGCAGAGAAATATATTTAATGAAACAAAACTCTGTTTGGTTAAATCAAATCAGATGATGGTGAATATTTTCCAGAGGGACGGGAAACACCACAGTCTGGGCTAAGTGATCTCATGTGCTATAAATGAACAGTAAAGTCATTCTTAATGCATGTGGCAGGGCACAGAGCTCACCAGCCTCACCCTTTCCCATCTTACTCTCAGAGCTGGGGGATCCTGGATTCTGAGAATATAAAGCTGTTTGGCAGAGCAGAAGACTGTCTTCAATTTGCTTGTGTAGAGCGAATTACAACAGCAGACTTTGTCATTTGAGCCTCATCTAATGATTGTATGGGGATGCGTGGGAGAATAGTGCTGTGAGAACACAGTACGTTTCATAATGTACAGAGCTTCAGCTTTTTCCCTTTCTTTTATGTGGAAAGTTTGCTTCTCCAAATATGCGAAGCAAAAATTAAAAAGGATAGGTAGAGCAACGTAAAGGGAGTGCCAAGGGGAAAAGAAGAGGTGGTGGGGAAGTGTATCTTCAATTGCCAATGAAGAAAGGGTAGAGTGAGGAAATTTTCTTCATAGAAAAGGAAACCTCTTCTTAATTTGGCAGCCCGTGCATTGTTCTCATCATTCGGTGGATTGCAGGCTTTGTCTAGAATTCGGTAAAGTTCAGAAGGTTTATAAGTTTAGTTTAGGAAGTCATTCAAAGCTAATCACAGCCCCAGTCACTTTTTTTTTTTTTTGTCTCTGCTTTGCTGACTAACTCGATTCCCTGTCTCCTTTCTCCAAATTTGTCTGAGGAGTTACCTTGTCTAAAGTTACAGTTATTTACGTAAGGACTCATTCAGTGTTGTGGGCTTGTCCTTAGGCCAGCCTTTCCTCTAGGCTACTAAGCACGGCTGGTAGAAATGCAAGTTAAAAGTAGTTTTAAGAACTGTTAACATTATTGTTGGATTAAATCTTTCTTCTGCAAAATACTGTAAGATATATTTATTGGTTGTAGTCAATTAGTTATAAGTATTGCAATCTTCTTATTTAATTGGGAAGAGAGGGAATAAGTTTTATGAGCATCTCAAGCCTTTCAGTATCATTACTGTTATTGTTATTATTGGTCCTGCTCTTGTTTCCCTTTGTATGGAGCACCAGTTGAACTTATAACTACCAGAATTTTGTCTTTTTTTTTATTGTACAAGCCGCTCCTTCTCTCTTAACTGCTAAATACATTAATGCAATGTTGAAGGAATGAGCTACTGTCTGTCCAGGGTCTTTGGGATGCTTCCATAAAGATAAGTTGAAATCCATGGATTTTAAGCCCTGGTTCTCTCCCAGAACCATGAAAAATTAGGGTCTGTGAAGTCATGAAATCTGCAGGTGTCTTGGACTGTCCCTGATGTGAGCTGCGGGCTCTCGTCACCGCCTCCTCGCTGTCTCCTTTTTTCTCTGAGTGACGCATGCTGAGCTGCATAGCATCAACTCCTGGACTGAGAAAGCTTTAGCATTAGAGCCTGACTTGTTTTTTTCAGACTGGAGAGGCCGTTGCAGAAATCCAGAAATCATGTCCAACATGAGGTCTTGTCTATTTATTTATTTATTTGACATCAGTGCTTTATTCCCACGTCCTCGTCATCCTCCTCTTCCCTCTCGGTCTCTACCCAGCTGTCTGGGCAGACTTTGCAACACTCTCCTTCTTGGATGATTAATGCAGCGTGAGGTCATTTCTCACAATCATCTGGCAACATCCTGAGGCGTAGCCCATAAGCTTTGCTCATCTTAACTTTTAACCTGCCACTGAAATTCAGTGTTACTATGGAACTTTCTAAAGGCACCCCTTGGGAAATGGTTGACATGCAAGGGACTCGGGAAGTCAGGGACCTGCAGCTCATTGTCAAAGAAAGGAGTTGAAGCTTAACGTTTAGTTTCTGCCTCTGTTTTGAGTTGATCAAGGAAGTACACAAATCCATAAATCTCTTGCTTTTATTTTCCTGGAGTTATTGTTTCTCTCTCTCAAATACAAAACAAACCCTCAGAAATTAAAGTTTGAAGGAAAGGGCTTGCAGCAGGGAAAAACTGGTCCACCCCAAATTGTAAGCACAATGATAAATAACTTCTAGGATGCCACTATCAAGGTTAACTTTGGGCGTTCTGGAGCCACTGATAAATCTGAATTAAAAAATATTCTGCTCGATTATGTATCAAGCCAATCAAACAAGTTTAATCCCTAAGTATAGTGATATGTCAAATAAAGCTTGAGATGCCAAGGTCTTATTTGTTTTCTTGTTGTTTAAATACCGTAACACCATTAATGCCTTTGTCACATGGAAGATCAGGGAACACAGTAAGTTTGTCTCTCAGTGTTTTGCTTATTGTCATGAAGAAAATAATAAGAACAATTTCAGTTTCACCTCTCAGGACCTCTGATAGATGAAGAGTTCTAGCTGAAGAAGTTCTCTTGCAGCCCCCTGCTGTCCTACCGATCTCTCTTATCCCCACGATGAACATATGTTCTTTCTCAGAAAGCTCTCATTTTAGGTTTTACCTCATTTTTTTTAACTCGTTTCTTACTAAATACTGTTTCTGACAGCAAAGAAAGTGTCCATTAGCATATCTGCAAAGGCAAAAGTTGTGTTGTCATAATTACAGGTTGAATGCATTGAGACGCAATGCAGCAAGCCTAACTTGAGGAAAGTTAATATTCCTTTAATGCTTCGTTATTCCTTTAGGAAAAGAATTAGAGAACCATTTCTATTCTGCAAACAGGGTGTTTTCTGACTCAACTAGGATTAAACAGCAATGCCTGTTTACTGACACTTGGCCAGCTAGCTAATTTTTGGCAGAGCTGGCTACAGTACAGATGTTCCTTAGATGTGTCCACCACATTTGGCGTTTTCCAGGCAGAGTCCTGGTCCTTCATATTCACTATTTTCATTTGTTTCAGAAAACCAAACAGAACAAAAGACGTAGTTTAAGTGAAGACAGAACAGTTTTTATAGCAAATGCATGAGCCACAAGTTCAAGGAATGTGTTTATTGTGTTCTGTGCTCTGTTAGATGCTCAAGGTAAAACTCGAACTGGGCCAAATATGTTGTGCAGTTTCAATCCTCTCTCGGAGCTGTGATAGAAATCCTGAATCTTCCTTGCTAGGGAAGCAGTTTTTGTTCTGCATTTTAAACTGAAGCAGTATTATTTTTCATCCAGGAAATAAAAATTCCTCTTTCTACTCTGGAGCAAAGATATCCTTCTGTGTTTTAGTGTTCTGCACTATTTTCATCAGATTTGCATCCAAATTTAATGTTTCCAAACCATCCCATCCTTCCACTGCACAGCTGGCACGTTGTCATCTCTCCTGCTGTGCTGCCCTGGTGTCTGACAGTATTTTCCTGTGTCTCAGGAAGGCAAAGCAGACTGTTTCCTCTACTAAAGGGGTGTTATCCACATAATGACTGCTTAATTTGACTGGATTTAAGCTAAGCTCTCATCCTGAATTGCACAAATATCGCGTAATCTTGAACAATGCCAAACGTGTTCAAAAACTTTGCAGGGCATACATTTCAGCTCTCTCTAGCTTTAACCTATGCTTCGTATTTAAATATGTGTCAAATCCAATAATTTAAATTTATGGTAAAATTTACTATCATTTACATAAATTCGTGGCTAATGTTTGACAGTTTTTACCAATGTAATGCATGCCACTAGGTGTATTTTTGTGTGTTGTTCAATGTTCAGTGTTGAAAGCAGGGATTGTGCTGTGCATGCTGTCTCTGTTTTCCTTTTCTTTTTGATGGATGAGAGGGGGAAAATACTGTGACAGCATTTATTGATACTACCTTAGGAACATTATTGTCTACCTGTTAAACTGAAATAAGAAAAAAAAAATAGCCAAAAATGAAATAGGGCTTCCCTTTGCATTGTGAAATGTTAGATTAGAATGCTTTATGAATATTGCAGTGTGTTTTTATTTAGTTTAACGGGAAGCTTGTACCTCACACTGCATGCCCATGAGAAAGCAGTGCCTGGAGCATCTAACCATGCTGGGCTTGATGGGAGATGAGGATGCAGCTCATCTTCTCCCACATGGGTTGTGGTGCCCATTGGCCTTCGCAGAACAGGATGCTGTGTTCTGCCAAACAGGCTGCAGCTCCTCGAATACTCAGCTTCTGCTGACAGCCCAGCCTGCTATTTGAGGACAATTAGCTGCTGTGGCTTTGGTGAATAGTCCATTATATATGCTCTGACAGCTCATTCTGCCTATTATTATTTTAAATGATACAGTGCAGGGCTCTGCTAGAGAATAAATTGAAACTTCCCACGTCAGTCTCTTGGGGCAAACACCATTTCAAACTGAAGGTGATGTCAGATAAATGCTTGTGTTTTTACCCTAGCCACGGGGAACACAGAATAATCATAGGCTCTTTCTAGGCTGGGTTGTCAGCATGTGGCCTTTTGCCAAAGAGAACCAGTTTGGGTTCCACTTACTGCTTTTGGAGCAGAGTAAACCAAAAATTGCAGTATGAATGGAGGCCTGTAATATAGTGTGGCTGATCCCATAGAATAGTATTTTTCAATTACAGTTGGATTTGAAGAAATACTGCAAACCCTGGCATTAACTTTTTCCTTAATGGAAAGTAGCGAGGGACGAAGATTTAAGCTTTTATTTTTGTGTCTGTTTCCTGCAAATGAATAATTGTTCCTTTTGCTCCACACGATGCAGCAGAACGGTGTGTTGTCGCCTTCAAGCTCTCATGGCTAAAAGCTGCAGGCTGGCCCCTTGTCACCCAGGAGAGGCTGGCATTGGTCATGGGAAGCCACGATGATCCGGTTTCCCCTTAATCTCTCTCCATCATTAACACCTGGGACATCTTTGGCAGCTTTGTGCCTCTGTGGCCGATAACAGGTTCAGCCAGAAATGGCGAGAACAGGAGTCGCTCTGGGATAACACAGAGATAAAGGCACATCTTTATTTTTCTTCCCTGCAGCAGCCTGAAGAGGAACAGTCTGCAGGAGATGTCACCAGCTCCAGTTCCTCTGCTGATGACACCGTGTCCTTGGAGAGGAACTCGTCTCTGGGCAGCGACACATCCCTGCCCTTCCCACCTGCGGTGAGCTTCGCACAGCCCAAGGACAGGCGCAGCCTGGATGGGAGCTGCACAAGCATGGTGGCTGTGGAGGGAGGAGAGGGCGAACTCGCTGGCTTGGGAGAGAAGGAAGAGGAGCTGGACAGTATCACAGACGTGCCTGCTCCTTCCTCCGTCTCAAGAAATTCCATGCGGCCGCTGTCACCTTTCCGTCGCCACAGCTGGGGGCCAGGGAAGAATGCCACCAATGAAGCAGAAATCAATCAGAGGAGGTGAGTAGGGAGCTGCTCTGATTTGCTTTGCATCCAGTCACACGGACTCATCTGAGCTTTGGACTCGGCGTAATGAAACAGAAAATTGAGGAGGTCGCTCCTCAGTACTTTTTTCACTCCTTGGAGTGAAAACAATGTCCTAACATAAATATCTTTAGCTAACTTCCAGGTTGAAAGTTCGTAATACCTGTAGTACACTCTAGCTTTCCATAGGACAGAAGGAATAACTCCAAGTTCATTAGAGCAAATGGAAATCAAAGAATTCAGAGAATCATTTGAGTTGGAAGGGACTCATAAAGGCCATCTGGTCCAACTCCCCTGCACTGAACAGGGACCCCTACAGCTGATCAGGTGCTCAGAGCCCTGTCCAGCCTGACCTGGAGTGTCTCTGGGGACTGGGCAACGTGTGCCTGTGCCTCACCACCCTGACTGTAAAAAGCTTCCTTAAATCCAGTCTAAATCTCCCCTCTTTTAGTTTGAAACCATTTCCCATTCTCCTTTCACAACGGACCCTACTAAATAGTCTGTCCCCTTCCTTCTTATAGCCCTCCTTTAGATGCGTTGGGACAGGTCTTAAGTTTGAAACATCACCACCCCTTTCTATAAGAAGAGTTCTGTTAAAGGAATAACTGGAGTGTTAAATCTCATTGGCCATAAAATAAACCTAACCATTATTGCTATATTAAGAGATAGAATGAGCTCTAAGGTTTAAAAAGTGGTATGTAGTGGAGAGATACACAGTCCCTGCTGGACTCTTGGTACATTTTCAAGGAATTTGTTCTAGTTGAGTCTCCCATGGACAGTAAGTCCCATCAAACACATCACCATGGCTCCAGGAAGATAATTCCTTTTCCCTTTTATTCTTCAGTCCTCTGTCTCAGTGGGGGAAAAAGACGAAGATGCAAACCAAGAACATAATTGCATTTCATTCACCACCATGCCCGGCGTAGCTGACACTGTTTGGGCTGCAGGGTGCTTGGGATCAAACCCATGCTGAAACTAGGGGAAGCGTGGCCATTGAGTTTTGTGTATTTTAATGCAGAGCAGAAATCAGGGCACTGCTCCCAGGCTGCCTGCCCCAGCCAAGCGCTGCTGTCTGGGTGGGCATCAGGCTTCTAAAATAAATAGAGCAACACAGGGTGAAAAATTTCATATTTTAATTATTTGCTTTCTGCTGCCACCTTTTGTGGCTTCATACTTGGTTCCCAGGTAATGTTTCAATGGATTAGGCAGTACCGATATTTTAAAGCTACAAGAGTCAGTGTCAGCCATACATGCAGGGTTATGGCAGCATGAGTCCATAAGCTCACAAGCTCATTTAGAAAGATTTGTTTTTCAGTGTAGGACCTGTTATGTAAGGAGTTGTGATGGCAATAAACTTCATAGCTGGCAGCTACTGCTAACGCTTAACAGATGGGGTTAAATTCTTCTGCATCAGAGTTCAGAGGCGGTTTCTGATATGGGAAAATACATTCGTTGTAAATGTAGGACAGTTTCAGTAAAGGAACAGTAATTATTCACATATGTTCCTAGATGCAGCTGCCACTACGTAAGGATATCTGTCACACAGGTCAATTAGAAAAGAAAAACTGGAAGACCTTTGCTGATAACGTGGTTCCCATTTGGTTTTCTGTTTTCGTTAGGAAGGAATTTTGATTATTTGTTTTTATTTTGCTTTGTTTTCTTTTATCTTTGTTTTTTTTATACGTGGCTGTTGTGATGTTGAGGTTCTGGTTGCTTAGTGAGCAACAAGAAATACCAAGGAAGTGGAGCCCAAACAAGTGGCTTCCAGACAAGGCAGTTAAATCTGGGGTGTGTGCTTATTCATTTATTTCACATACAGTAGATACTTTTCCATTTATAGGGTGGAAAGCCCTTACTGTAATTTGACTTCTGCAAACCTTTGAAATGAAGCTACGTGAAGCACAAACCTTCACTAAGGTTAGGACTTGCGCTGCCCCATCTCACCCCTTGCCTGAGCAGTCTGCATTCACTAAACGAGCACAAGATGAGCTAAAAAAGAGGGAACTGCCACCAGACCCAGGCATGGAGCACAGCTGTACTGCACAGAGGAACACTGGCAACCAAGCAGCAGGAGGTGCCTTCTGGGTCCACCCCCCAGTCCCATCAGAAACAGTCCTGTCCCAAGTGCAGGGGCTGCTAGGGTGGGATGCAAGGAGCCTACGCTCAAAAAAATCCATCTTCTGTAGGATTTGGTCTTTTCCAGGGTTATGTTTTCTGTTTGTAAGTGAGATGAGCGTAAAAAAAAATTGTTCTCAGCAAAGATTAGAAAAAAATTAATCGTCTTAAGTAAACTGTGAAAACGTGCTCATTTCCCCTCTGCACCCCCTCTCTTTGTGGATAATCCCCGTGTCTACATTTTGCTATTAAAAACACAAAGGAAGCGAACAAGGCTTCCACAAAAGGATGTTCATCCTTCAGTAATTCCTGGCATTCATAGCGGATTTGAAATGCCTGTCTTTCAACAATAATGCAGTGTTTTTCACACTGGTGTCTGAGGACAGAAATGCGTGCGTTTTTTCCTGATGGGTTAAGCACTGCAGAACTGGAGCTGCAGTTAACCGTGGTTGTTAACAGCTTCTGTCGAGTGCTTTGCCCTTATCTAAACTTCAAGCTGACCCATCGTGGGCAGCAGCTAAGTTGCAATGTGGTCAATACCTGTTAAACAGAACAGCTGTAAGCAGAAACAAAAAAACGCGCGGGGATTGAAAGAGACTCATTGCTCCCTGCAGTGCTTCTTTTTGTGTTTTCTCTGCACTTCCATTCCCTCTGTAGTTTGTCTATCAGATGTTATTCCGTCAGCTGCCATTTGTTCATTTTATTCCATCCGAGTGTCTGACCGCTGTCCTTGATTCATTTTCAGTTCAATGCGAGTTCTGGGGGATGGTATAAAGAAGCCTCCCATTCATAGGAGAAGGTACAAAGCCAGCTAACGTGACTAACCATTTTTTGTTTGAATGTCTACTAACTCCATGTGTCACCTTAGTGAGCCTGGAGCCCCCACCTCTCCAAGAGTTGTGCCAGAGTAGCGCATCCCGCTTGGCTGCTTTCCCTCTCCGACCTGACCCTGGGCACAAGCTCAAGCTGCTTTCTCTGGGGCTTGGAGCAATCTCAGACATAGGCTTTGGCGTGTGTCAGATTGGGATTGTATGACTATAACCATTTACCTGCGAGCAGGGGCATAACTTGTTCCTAGAGCACACGAGAGCTGTGTGCCAGGACTTGCAGGAGGGGCACCTGCTGAGGAGATGCACCGAAACCATCTCGGAGTCGCAGATTACTCTGCAGGTCTGCAGCTGGTTAAATGACATGACTTCGATTTTGGGCTTTTGCTGTTCTTTAAAACCACCTCCCTGACAAATAGAAAGCTTTTTTTTTCTTTTTTTCTTTGCTTCCATGGGTTTTCTGGTTTTCTTCTGCATAGCAAACTTTCAGTTCCGCATCCATGGTGCAGATACATACTTTCACTCACATAACCTTTCAGCTGCCGGTTAAGATATAAAACAGGCCGCTTCATTTCTGACTCAGCAGTCGTGTGGACTGTCCACATCTATGCATCTTGAGGTTCCAGAAAAGGAGACATTTAACCACTCCCCTTCAGCAGCTGGGCCTTTTCTGATCTCCCCCGCCCTGCTGCCGCTCCTCCTGCAGTGGGTGAACTGAGGACCTCCCTTCCCGTGGCTGTGGTTACCTGACGTGCGTGTTAGACGTGGGTTTTAGCAGCCTACCAAATTTCCACGTGTAGGAGAAATGTTACGAGGGCCTTACCATGCATCAGCATAAATGAGGCCCCTCGAGCAGTGCTGTACAGTTCAGGAGAGGGTTCTTACAAGAAAGGCACAAGAAAGAATGTGCTTTTTACTTCTAAGAAGCCACTTTATTTGCATGATGCTGCTCTGGAGGAAGCACTCATCTTCTTAGTTCATGCAAATGAACACCTCTTTAGCAGTCACTATTAATACTATTGCAGCTCCTACAGAGGAGACCTTGAGTCATAATATTCTGAAACCCTGAACTTAAACGTAAAAAAAAAAATGTCTCAGACAGGCAACCCAAAATACCCAAAAGTCAAATCTGAAAATGTCCTGATGTTCTTTCAGAAGCATTCTCTCTCCTTTTCTGGCTTCCCAACCGTTTTAGTATTATCCTCTCTAACACCAGTTGCAGAGCAGCAGCCTGGAACTAATTCCAGCAGTTCTCACTCAAGGCTGTTTTCTGTAATTGCTCTCCTCTTCCCTAAGTCTTTTTCTATGAAGGATTTTTGCTTGCTATGCAATGATCTAGTGCAGTTTTGATGGTGTTGCCAGCAGATTGTGGGTGGCTCACCAGTGAGATTATAATTCTGGAAGACTCTGCTTTCCAGAGCCCTTGCCAGAAGGTCTTTATCCTTCTCTGAGATCTTGCACCACTTCCTGGCTTCCCCTTGCATGCATGCATGCACAGCTCCTGTCCCTTCTGCCTTCCTTCCCTGCAGTTTTAGCATTTGATATTGTCACTATAACGTGACATCAGTTAGAAATAGAGGCATCTCTTCAAGTGCACGATCTGGTGTAAATGCTACACGTCATCTTTAATGAGTAAAGTTGTCTGTTCTTCAATTTGTAAGCAACCATGAGCTACTGACTTCTGCAGAGAAGTCAGTGAAAGGAAGTCAACATGAGCACAGCTCCAAGGGTCCACCTAGCCCAGCAGTCTCGTGGCCATGAGCAGATGGCTGGGGGGAGCAAGAAGAGGCAAAGCATTGATGATGTCGTCCTTGGGATACTTGCTCAGCCTTCAGCTAGTTTCCTCTGGGTGGATTTTACTGACCCAGCTGAGGGCTGAACATAGGCCTCCAAGTGCAGACTGAGGTTGATGGTGGGCAGGGGTTTGCTGTGGCCATGAGGATGTGTTTCTTTTAAGATCTGAGCCAATTATTTAGCCACATCCCTCGTTTTTACCTCCCTCTGCCACCGTGGTGTAGCTGAATCATGAAAAAGTACTCAAAATATTGGCATATGATGGGAAGGTCTTCATAAGGAATGCTTATGGTACTGAGCTGAGAGCTTCTAGGGAAGCACCTAGAGCTTTGGGTTGCAAAGCACAGGTACTTCAGACGCATCTTCACCCAATTAACATCCTTAATAAAGCAAGTAGCAATTATCTGAATTCCAACACTGAATATCAACCATAAACATTTCCGAAATGTTTCCAGTGTTGCACTGTGTATGGGAGCAATGCAAGGACTTGACAAGCAGCAGATGCAGTCAGTGGCTTTAGACCCTCCTTTGTGCCATCTGAGGTTTCTGTCATTCACAAACCCTGACCCAGGGACACTTAGGCTTGTGCTGCTCATTCTGTAGGCTCCTGGCTTGGATCGGAGCATGCTCTGGCCACGTTCTTTCCATGCATGGCTCACAGGGAAGGGCTGGGAGCAGGACTGGTGGAGCACTGCTTTGGCAGATCTGTGCTGATGCAAAATTTCCTTCAGACTTACGTTTCCTGGACAGCCTTTCTGGTATTTAGAGGTCTTTTATATGCCATAGCTGACAAGAAGATTGATTTCTCTGTATTTGCAAAATCTGCAATTGGCCCATGAGATCGCAGAGAAAAAATAACAAAAGCAGTATTTAAAATGACAACCAAAATATTTGCATTCTGTATTTGCATTGCTTATGTCTTTCCTGGTGCAACTTGGAATTCTTTTGGGGTATGGGATCTGAAAGGTTTTCTAGTCAAAGCACTCCTTGAAGGACCCTGATTTGAATGAATCCCAGGTTCACAGCAAGACGAGCCTGTTTTTTCTTCCAGCCTCTTTCACTGACTCGCTGTGCAGCTTTTAAGAGTGTAACTCCCCTTTCTTATTTTTCCCAAGTGTAGCCCGAAGTTATTAATTCTTGTGTGGAGGAGACTTGTGTGATTAAATACTTGTAAGGGGCTCTTTTTCTGATTGTGGGACGAGAGGTACCAGAAAACACTAATCATTACTAACACAATGGCTGTGTGATTACTTATGCAAAAATGACTTTGCTGCGTCTCAGCCCTGTGTTCCCAAAAGCATCTCTCCCCACCAGGAGCAGTTTCTCCGGTCTGTTGCACACTGGCGGGTGGGATGGGTGTGAGGGAAGCATGGGCTGCCCCGCTACCTGTTTGGTGTGTTCTGACAGCCAGAAATGTACATTAGTGACTGCATTATTTCTGAGGGTTTTTTTGTTGTTTTTTTTTGTGTGTGCATTTGTTTTTGTTTCAAGGTATTCAGGAATGAGAGTATTTTAACACTCCCCTGTGCCGTAACAAGCCAATAATCACAGCCCTTTTCCTTTCTTTGCCTCTTTCGATGTTCCTAGTTTGAGCTGGTGTCCCTCTGGTGTGCAGTTCGCTGCCATGGGTCCTGACTTTAATTGTAGAAGGTATGGTATAAATAAATGTGCTGCAGCAGCAAGCGAGTGCTGCAAAAACTGTGTTGTCAGCTTCTCGTGCATTGCCTTTTCCTCTGCTGCTCTGGCCGAAGCGTGCACGTGTCCGTTTGCTTCATCTGCTTTTTCAGCAATGGGCTGTGGTTATGGGTGTCCTGAACTGGGGTGCGGGTGAAGGTGGTGGCTGCTTCTCGTTGGCTTTGGGTGTTCAAGCAACCGCACTTTTGGTTGGAGCTGCTCTGCTCTGTGGTGACTTTAAGGCATGTTTTTCTGCAGACACCATAATAGCGACAGCCATGGTGACAGCCATAGAATCGGAATGTGTACTGCTGTGCTTCTGTGACATTGTGTGCTGGACAGATGTTGTGAAGAGTTTAAGTTCGTACACGTTTGCTTCCTGGAAAGTGGAAGCTCTAGTTTCTTCTTCAAAGAGGCTGATCACTTTATGTGAAGAAAGATTCTGATAGCCACGGATGAACATTTCCCAGGCACTCAACGCTTGCTTCTTCAGCAGAAAGCTCCAAAGTTGGCATTAATGCTTGTAGGTCAGATCTTTACCTGATACCGTGCTTTAACAGAACTGCAAGCCACTCTGGCAGAGTTTATAGCCTCTGTTTTCCTCTGGCAGTTCTTGCTGGTTGTGGGTAGAGCTATTGAAGCTCTCTTTCTGAAGACTAGATATTGAGAAAGAAGTTAATCTGTCCTTCAAGTTGCAGAACTAATTCTGTTTCATCCATATGCTAACAATTACAGAACAGTATTACTAAATTATGACTATTTTATGGGATAATATTTGCAGTTTTGAGCGGAGTTCTTTGTGACACAACAAACTGCATTTTTTCTGTGCTTTATAATATCATTATTGTTATCTTGGGAGAGAAGAAAAAATGTTCCTGTGCCCTAAATAATTGGTATGAAAGGGACTCATTTCTCTTTGCAGAATAAGCTTTATAGTACCTGCTATTGATATGCACCGTTGAATCAAAATCTTTTCTAAAGCAGATTAAATTGTAAATGCCTCATCCAGCCTTCTTTCTCATTAATCAACGTGAAAAAAGCCTTAAAAAATTCAATAAATCTTCTTTCTCAAGGCTTATAGCATTTTTGGCTTTGAAGTTGCATATTTATCAATATGATTCTAAACGAATGCAGAAAATTACTCTGCAAGTCTACCTGAATTTAAAGCTCCTCTGGTTGTTCAACTAATCTATGCAATCTATAGCGTGTTTTCCCTTTCATATGTTGGTGCTGGTTGTTTGTTGCCCACTTTGATGTCAATAAATGGTGTTTCTTTGTGACTATTTTTTCTTGGTAGTCATAGATTGCCTTAAAAAGTAATCAACCTTTATGTCACTTGCTCATTTTGGTGTTGTTCTGTGTACCCAAGCTGGAGTGCATACCCAGGGTAGATCTTGCTTCAGACCAGCAGGGTTTGCGCATGCGAGGTCAAACATTAGTCATGGAGATGTGCAAGGAGGTGAATCTGCAAAGCACGCACGTTACCCCAAATGGCAGTGGGCTTATCAATCTTGGCATGAGGAGCACAAGGGTTAGAGGCAGAATATGAGGGTTAAGAAAGATCAGATGGAAATAGTCACATTTTAAAAGGGAATTGTTTTGTGTAGATGAAAAGAGAGTGTATCAGCTTTATTTTCTGTAGAGGTCACTTTGTGATTGTGTCTGGCTCCATTGGTCAGAGCTAAGTTCATCAGCAAATGATAAAGCAACACTGATTGGCTGATGGCGACATTTATTGATTTTTTATAAAAAGAGAGAGAAAAAAAAACAGGAATTAAAGGAAAAACAAAAAACAGCTTTGGCAGAAAGACGTTGTTGGCACCAAACTTTGTGCAGTGGGCAAGTGCTAAATGGATTCAGAGGATATATCTGCAAAGATGAACATTACACGCAGTGTAATTTTGTGCTGATTTTGTGGGAGGGTGATGGTCCAGGACAGATAGTGCTGTGCTATACATCTTGTGTCACACAAGGTGCTGCTCTTCCTTCTGAATATAATATAAATATAAATCCCTCCCCTGATACCTGCTCTTGTTTGTTGAGAGTAATGTGCTGAGGAATAGCATCAGCATATCTCTGAATGGTTCAGCTAGTGACTGCGTTCTGGTTTACGCTTGAAAGTGCTGTGTGCTGTATGACACCGGTTGCTGAGAGGTCATCAGGTTCTAACCTGCATGGTTTGTCTTCAGTTACAGCCTAGAAGGCCTTGCTGGAGACTCTGGTGAGAACAAGAAGCCCTCTGCAAACCTGGAGGCTGCTTCTCTGAGCTCCAAGGACCTTGGACGCGGCCTGCTCAGCAGCAACCAGCGCGGCTCCCTGGTCTTGCTCTCTGAAGAACTTGAGCAAGGGGAAATCAGAGGCTATGATCACCAGGTAAAGGTGTCCAACCGTTACTGCGTTTCTTGGAAACTCTACATCTGCATTTTAAAAGTCCTTTTTCGAAGTGACAGTGAAGGCTTCTGCCCTGTATGTGTAATATAATTAGTCTTCAGTTTTCACACAGAGGAATTCCCACTTTGTTCAGATTTGCTGCTTGATTCTTTGGAGCAGCGCAGTTGGTGGGCGAAGTCTTAGAGTGGATAGAAATAAGCCTCGTAGTAGTTTGTCTGTTAACATTTTAAGGTTTATTTTCCCATTGTAAAAGGAAAACCAAAGTTTGAGTTCATTTTCTTTCACAGACGTAACAAGAATCAGAAGACACATTATAAGCAACAGTTAAGCAAAATTTTAATTGCATGTTAATTACATTTAGTGTGATTTCTGGAGCAGAAGTCTATGATATTAAGGATATATGGGCCAAAATATTATGAGAGTCTCTGATTATTTTTATGAAATAAGCAATTATGATCTTAAATACTTTGAATATCCTTTATTTCAGAGCTTGATGTTTCAGCCATAGTGCTTTCTGGGAACCTGCCCAAATCATTAGCCAGCTTGCCTCTCTACCTCGTAGAATCACTGCTGTCCATCAAGGGCAGTAAATGAGTCTTGCAAGATCTCACCAGTGAGAGCTGGTGTGTCAAGGCTCTTATGTCTTCTCCTGCATCAAGGAATGGCATTTTGGGGGAGAACAGTTAAGCATCAGGTTTTTTACCATGTTGAACTGCTGTGTTGTTACAATGAGGAGCTGGAATCACAGCAGTAATTTGTGTGGCTATCAGACAGCTGAGAACATCCACTTTGTAATAGCTTGCAAGAAAAGTTAGCAGCTAGTTTCTCTATTCCAAAACCAGTTAGTTGCCTTCCATTTAAAAGAAAATGTTGCTTTTCACCAGTTTGATGCTGCTTGCATTTTTGGTTCTTGCATTCACGTATGCCTTACACTGGGATTATTCGAATTTCCGCTGTTTCAAAGTATGAATTTCAGTAATTTGCTCAGTGTGCTTTGTTTTCTGTTCTACAGATGCATCAAGCACCACACCCACAAGGATTTAATTTCTGCACTTCCTCCGTTTCATCTCCACTGACCAAATCTATGTCTCTAATGTCAATTAGTAAACCATCGCTGGACAGTGAGTAACACAATTCCCATCTCCTTTTCTCTTTTGCCATGTGTTATATTTACCTACCTTCCCAAGGCACAATTTACTAGTACTTGCTCTTCTATACTGTGTGAAATACATATTTCACTGCGGAATGGAATTGTGGCTGGAAAGCCAGAACTCATTCAGTTTAGATCCTTATTTCATTATTCCCAATATATCCCTGCTGTTTCTAGTTCTGTTGTTTTCATTTGCTTCTTTCTTAATTATACTACTGCTGTGAAAACTATGATTTATTGAGCTTGTTATAAAAAAGCATGTTTGAATTTTGTACCACTTCAGCATTACTTCTTTTGATGTTGAGGTAAATTCCGTTTGAGATCTTGTTTTCATACTTCTGAGTTTTTTTTTAAAGTAGCCTCGTGCCTTGGTCTCCTTGGGGGAGTTTGGTGCTATTTCTTTTGTTTAAGATAATTACTTGGGGGCAGATGAGTGTCATTTATTAAATCTCAATCCTGAAGAAAATAGTAAATGTTGATTAGGGGAAATTTTTCAATTTAGTTTATCCTAATTGAAGCAAAAGAAAGCACTTAATTTTGCAACTTCACTGAATTGATTCTTTCAGCTGAAAAAGTCACTCAGAAGGCTCCAGCTGGATGTGCTTAAGGCGGCCCATGTTACACATGCTTTCATTTTATTAACTGCCAGCCATAAAATGTATTGACTTGTCAGTCAGTGATGATTCCTGATCTTTTCCTCTTTATTAATGTTCTCCTTCCTTGAAGCTGTGTGATACACATCTTTTTGCTGTTGCATGCAATTAGGAGTGCAGGGCAGCAGCCTGGCCTGGGGCTCATATGCCGTGATTTAGTACAACCCTGCTTCCCCAACAAGACCAAACCACCACCATTTTCTGTGGTCACTTGGCCAAGCATCTCTCCATGCAGTCAGCAGATAGGCAAGGGGTTTACATGATGGGTGAATGCCCTCAGATTAAGCATTCAGATGCATTTTGGTGCTGTGCAGCTGATGTTAATGACAAGTTGTTAACTCGAGTGGAAACAGCAGGTGCAAATGGAGCTGTGTGGAAGAACCACAAATTCTGCAAAGCTGGGCATGGAAAGGTGCTTCAAAGAAAGGCATTTTATTCATCTAGGAGGCCTGCTGGAAGAAGCTCACAGAGATTGTGTTTGTAGAAGACGTTTTTAAATTCTTTGCAATCATTCTTCCATGATTAATAAGCATGTGGCTTAACAGATGTGGCCCCAGCAACAGTAACCAAAACACTGGCAAATCCATCCCATGAAAAGACCAGCTCCTGCTCCACGCCGTGGCTCGCCCTCTTTCCTCCTGGTGCTGAAGGCTTTCATGAGTTTTTAAAAGCAACCAATTTATTGCCATTGCGTGCAGTTGCTAACCAAACACTGTAAATAACTCGGCTTACTCCCAGAAAATGTACACTCAGAGGCTGAGAGCACCCAGCAGGCTGATGCTTTTCTCCCTGTTGCTTGACACTTCAGACTCAGAGAGGGAGGATTATGACAGTGGGGGGTTCACAGAATGGTTGAGGTTGGAATGGACACTCTGAACGCCATCTGGTCTGGACATCTAGGGATGGTTGCCCAGGACAATGTCCAGGATTTGTGCCACCACCTTGGAATAGGACAAATTGCCATCTTGCCCCTCTTTTCTGTCAGATCACCCACACTAAGAATGTCATCAAGGCCTAAGCTGATGGTAGGCAAGTTCAGTGATCCCACATTCCCCCCTTATTGTCAGCCTAGCCATTATGGTCTTGTTGAGGTAGAAGGAAAAGAGAAGATACAATTAGATGTATAGAGGGGCTGTGGAAGAAATAGCAGAGTTAGTCTTCTGCTTTGGGTTACGCGTCTGTGAGTTTTGGATGGTGGTGTTAAAAATGGCTGATGCTTCTGTGTGCTTCACTTTTTCAATAGTCATCTTGCGACACCTCAGGGCCTCAATTTTATAGCAAGCTGGTTTCTGAAAATTGCTGTGTTTTGACGAGGTTGAAGCAAGCATCCAAAAGGATTACTCACCTTGACAGAGTCTCTTCCCAACTCTGACACTTTCCTGACTTCGGAAACTTCATTAGATCACTTTTTCAGTCACTTTGAAAGAGGAGTGGAGTTACTACTTAGAGTTGTGGGTGCATGTTTAGCAGCTTTGTGCCTTTCACAAGAAGTTCTGGGAGTCTCAACTCTCCTGTATCTTCTACCTTTGAAATTTGTGTTATTGCATCAGAATACTTTTGAGCTATGCAGAATAAATCCTTCGTTTCACGGAGGTGTATCTAGGAAAATGTAATTATCTACATTTCTACATTCCACTTGTATCATTTTATGGTTGATGTTTTTTTTTAAAAGGAATTCCCAACCCCTGCAAATATGTTTGAATGATAAAGGCAGCAACACATTTTTCAGAAAAGCTTCAAAAATTGAATCCGGTCAAGTAAACAGATGGAGGACTTTCTGATATTGTTCCCATATATTGCTCGAAGTATTGAAGCAGAAGCAGTTTCCAAGACTGAGTTTCTAACCCACACTCCATCTGATGTCTCAGATGTTCCAAGAGTTGCTGTGGCCATTCACAACTGTTAGTTCTTTAGCATTTTATGGAGGGAGGTCACAAGAGCTGTTGGCTGGAGTGCTCGGAAGACTGCTTTCAGCTTTGGAATAGCAAATTTCCAGTGTGGAGCATTGTTATAAAGCCAGGAACTGCTATAAATAAAACCACTGAAATGGAAGTTGAATTGAACTGTGCTGGAGGAGGTTGTTCTATTTACAGTAAAGTATTATTGTTCATCTTGACTTTTAGTCTAAATAGACTGTAGACTACAGAAAAAAGAAAGCACGGTGTTGCCTGGTCATGTTCTTCAGATCTTGGATACCAGAAGAACTCCTCTGAGAGGCAGCCTAAACAACACAAGCGCCTGAGTCTTTTCAGAAGTTCTTCACTTTAAATGCCTTTCACAAGGTCCCAGTTTAGGATTGCTCTGCTTCATTTGAAGAAGTGTGCACATAAGTTGGAGAAGCGTGTATATAATTTGAGTCAAACCCTTTTGGTGATTGGCATCTTATGACTAACGGCTGAAGGAAGTTTTCAGAGGAGTTAGCTTTGCAATAGTTGCATAGCATGGATATTCCTTGGATAATATTTTTATATTCTGAATTCTCTTTTGGCATATGATATGAGCAATACAAAAAATTCTTACTGTTTTATTGTTTTAAGTTTTTCTTTCTTCTTCTTATTAGCCGAATAATATTATGGGCTGAAAGGACGTAGGGCTGGGCCTTCCCCGTCTAGGTGAATCACTTGCATGACCAGAAGACAGATGCCCCCTCAGTGTTGGAGTGATGGGTATCCAGCAGCCTGGTGCTTGTCAGATCCCAGCATAGAGGTTTCCACCTGTGGTTGTATGCTGGGAAGTTTTGGGAAGCACAGCTCACAGTTATCTCCATGAGATGTGGTGTAGCAGTATCAGCTAAAAGAGTGGCTAGCTGGCTCCTACATCCCTCTTCAGAGAAACCTGTACTTATAAAGAATTCTCACAAGGCTGATGCTATGTGAGCACTGCTCTAAAATTATTTTTAAACAGGAATTGCAGTAAACCATTTTAATTTGCAAAGATTTCAGACATGGCCATAAACAAATAGTAGCAATTCCCAGAAAAGTGTGCATAGCAGTAGAAGATAAACATAACTTCAGAAACTGAAATAAGCAGAAGGCAGAGAGAATTTCAAAAAGTAGGTTCGAACTCATTTGTGTTATCCTTCTGAAAACGAGAGATTTGGTGTCACAGGCTGATTGCCGAGTTTGGCTCTGTATTTGGTAGACTTCTCCTAGGCCAGGGCTGGGTGGGATGCAGAGGGGCTTTTCTCAAGTTTAGGCATTTTCTTTTAAACAAGATCATGAGTTCTAGAAGAAGACAGATGGCTGTTTTTTCTGTTTTATGTTGCAAAAAAAAGTAAAGGAAATTTTGGTTTCTTAGTTTTAAAGCTGAAAGCTTTGAAGGTAATAACGTTACCAGAATTTTGTGTTTTTTAAGAGGTGGAAACAGGGAGAACTTTTCCAGGTAGATGAAGCTGACGTTTCAGATAAAGTATCCTTGCTGTATCTGACAGCTTTGGTATGTCATTTAACTGCAGAAAGCACCATAAAACTGATATCTTCTGTTGTTTTAGTTTGATTCCCTAGCAATTATCTCAGTGAGGCAGATACTCTTTGTCTGTTATGAGATCCTGTAAAAATATGCCAGCAAAATGTAAGGAAAACCTTGAATGTTGAGTTATGCATGCAGTAAGACCTGCATCCTCTGAAGCCTGCATCCTCCGAAACCTGCACTGTCTGCAATTTGCGCATTCTCAGCTCTTTGTTTCTTGTGCCTCTTCTGAAGCCAGATGCTTTGCAGACATTTCCTTTGCTTTGTTTCTAGTTTGCTTTGGCTGCTTTCCTCTCCTCTTTATTATTAAATACGTTTTCAAGCATGCTCTAATGTCTGCTGTTAACCCACTTCTCAGCCCAGGGCCGGACTCGACCATCGAGACGAATCTCCTTCTCCTTCAGCATCTCTCCACTCATTCCTAAGTCTAAAACTCTCTTTTCTATTGGCTCTTCTTCCAGTGATGATGAGGAGGAGTTGGATAGTAAGTAATCGTTTTCTGCGCGTTGCAGCCATTATGGGTATAAACAAAGGGAAATCTGTGTTTCTGCTTCAGACTTTGAAGTTTCGCTTTGCAAACACTGAACTAACCTTTCCGTTGCACGATGTCTATCAGCATTATCTTAGTCCTGTATCTGAATGCTAACTAATGGCAGAAAAAAAGGACTATAATCCAGAGAGTCTTGTACATCAGCGCTGTTGAATCTCATCCAGTTAATTTTGGTCTGTTATGCATTTGGTGAATGTTACCATCACTCACTCTAACTGGTGATGTTGTCATAAACTTTTTATAAAAAACAAAGTACTTGTCTTGAGATTGTTGCAGCACGTGGAGTTAAGAGGAGGGACAGAAGCTCCGTATGCAAGAAGTGACTACGTTGCTTGGTGGGAGTAGGGAAAGAGAGAAGCCCTGATACTAAATTCAGTAAATCTTGGTTACAGCTCTACAGTTGCCCTGCTGAGTACAGTGCAAGCATTGCTGCCAAACACCTTAGATCATCAAAGTGTTTATATTAGGTCCTGATGTTAAAATTGGAATAATTTTGGCAGGAAACTGTTAAATGCTATGGGTGGTAGTTTTTCTTCCTGCTGCAAACTCCATTGTTGAAAGTAAACCCAACTGAGGCAGAAGCTTAAATTAGTCATTTACCCTCCTCCTTTTCCTCTTTTGTTTTTCTTAAGTAGACATAACAAAAATATTGAAGGTGCTTCCTCTTTCTTAAACATGTTTTATTAGACTACTGAAATAAACCAGAACGGATAACTCTGTCTATAGAGGTAATTCAGAACTGGCTTCGTCAGCTGGTTCTAATACAAGCTTCCATCCCTTGTGTCCATAGTGGGATGGGAGAAATTCCTTTCCAGTCCAACAGATTTTGGTTGGTTTTTGAACTGAGAAGTCTCCTCACCATCCACTCTGAATACCTGCTGCATGTGTATAAGTTCTCCTCCTTTCCATTCCCGATCTTCACTGTGCATTTGTCCCTTGCTATAAGTCCTCTACTCTTCCTGGGTGTCATACCACCTGTGTCAATATTTAAGCTCTCTCCTCATCCCCTTTTGCTCTGTCCTTCTCTCTTTAACAAAACTCACAATTCGTGGTCCTCACAAAGTCAGCGGTGCCATGGTCAAAAATATTCTAAGCTAAACTTTTTGATAGTTTTCTTTTTAAGCATTCAAACAGTTAAGTAATTCCCAGTAGTCAGGTGAGGGTACAGCAATTTTTGAAGGTATTTTTATTAGCCAGTATTTATCTTCACTCCCTTAACTGCGCTGCTGTTACTGTTAGGTATTTGAAGTAAGGTCAAATATTGTCTCCCATGGAAATGTTCCTTTCTTTACATGTGTTATTCCCTCATATTTGAGAGTAGTGTGGTCTCTTTATATAAAGGTTGGTTTAACTGCAGCTAACTAATAAGACCGCTTTGGCAAATGGACGTTTTTCATGTAAAAATCCCAGAGCTATCTATTTCTTTCTTCACATCTTCAGGGTTCATCGTGAATGGATGTGCTGGTGTCATTAAGTCTATAAAACATGGTTTTCAGATGGCTGGACAAGCCAGACTTCATCTGAGAAAATGTTTAATCATTGTGATGAAGCCTTTGGATTTCTTGGCCCGCAGAAGTTGAATTACTGCCTGCATCAAGGGGTTACAGTATGCTAGTCCTGTTGCTGCTTTCTGCATGATTGACCTTGATTAATTATTTCAGTTCCAGCTACCACGTGAAATAATTTTGGAGAGTGATGCTTAAAAGATATTTAGATAAGTAAGCCAAAATTTGGCTGCTGACACAGCAATGGACATACATGGCAGTCCTTACCTTTAAAAAAAAAAGCACTAACTTTATCTGTGGGCCATGAAATCAGTTTTAGCTTTTCAGTTTTGTACCTGGCCATGATGGGAAACACTCATGCTGAACCTGGGAGCGTGTGTCCTTTTTTATGCTCATCTTCATGAGCTGTATAACTTGCCGCAGAATATTGATTTTATGATGCTAAATTGTAACCTAAAACCTAAACTGTGAAATCACAAAGAGTCCTTCGCCTTGTTTTTTGTCTGGGTACATTTTGCCTGTCAAGAGTGTCCCATTTGTAAGACAAAATACTACTGCAGTAAAAGATAAGTAGTACATAATTGAAGTTCCCATGCAATGTACTTTCTCAAGGTGGTGAAAAACAGTCATGAATATCAAGTCTATATAGCTCTTGATTCAGTGTTCTTATGCATTTGTTATGTTAACTGCAAAGAAACAGAAAGATTTGTGAAATAATGAATCCAGTCCAACTGAGTAGTCCGTTATAAAAAGGAAAGAGTAGGGAGGCTAGACCAGTGTAAAAGCAAAGCAGAGCTGAAACAAAAACCAGAGTGGATGGAGGCTGGGAGTTACTTGTGTGATCATAGGAAACACTTAGGCAGTAGGTAGTACCAAGTAAAACCCTCTGTAATCAGGAAATTGAAGTGGAGACTTCATTCAAGATGTGTTACAGTGTTACTCAGATTTTTTTTGATAGTTCATTAGTTAGACGGAAGATTTTGCAGGTGAGATCCTGAGAGACCTCCAAGCAGGGATTAGTTTATGCCAGTGTTTTAGTTTATCCAAATAAAGAAGTGATATTTCTGTCTCAGCCAGTGCTGATACCATCAGCAATTAGGAAAATGTGTGGTTTAGAGTCATAAGGCATAATACTGCGTGCACATTTTCCCTAATGCACTTTTGCATCCAGGACCATCTTTGTGAAGTGCCTTTTTGCATGCACCAGTAACTTTAGTGTGTTAACAGCATTTGAAGTCAGAAGACAGGTTTTCTTACAGTACACATGCAGAAGCCCAGCAAGATGATCAGTCCTGCTTCTTGCACTTCAGACAGACTGCAAGTGCTCCTTGCAGGGAGGTGGGGGCTTTTGGAATCCTGACCACCCCAGTTACTCCAGAGAGACTCTTCTCTAGATCGTTTCATCACCATTTTTTGGTATTCTTCCATGTCTCTGGCAAATGATATCAGCTGCCTAATCTGCCCCGCAAGCATTGTGCAAGCAGGTTTCTTGTGATATGCAGAGAAGTCATGTCAGTGGCAGAGCCTCAGCTGTGTGTCGCAAGTCAGCCTTCGTCCAGCACAGTGCTGCGGGGCTGAGCTCTACCCTGGCAACGCATTGAGGAAAATGGAATAAGGCTTCCCTTGTTTCCCTTATTTCTTAGGAAGCGTTTCAGGATTTTGATGGGAAAATGAACTGTAATTTTATCAGGCAGAAGAGTTTTGTATGTGAAACTCAGATGCGTTGCACAAAAGATTCTTTCTCGCGATGTGCCAATAAAAGTACTGTGGCAGAATGATTTGCTTTCATATCTGTTGTGATTACCTTGGCAGTTCTGTATCAGATACCCTGATTTACTAGCCAAGTTAGCAGGCATACATCATTTGCTTAATAGCTGAAGAATGATAAAAACACTAAGCAATCTTTCACCTCAGCTTCTAATCTGAGATCACCTAAGGTTAAGGGGAACAGGCTTTATCCTGAGTACATGAAATCTATTCTAAACACTCCCTGCTGATAAACATTTCCCTCTCCTCTTTAACTGTCCAAACATGCGAACTATGTTTTTAAATCCAGTGAGCTAAGACTGCAGCCTGACACGTCACCTCCCATCTCTCCTCTCTTTTGCAGGTACTCAGGCGTTCGGTGGCCCTGCAGGTTCCTTGGTTCAGAGGTACGGTATTTTGGGGTTCCCCATCTCTTCTGTTGGGTCGCCAGTGGTGTGCTCCCATTTGGAACATCAGGAGTCTTCCTGGGAGAATCCCAAGTGTGTTAATCAGCCCCCTGTGCATATTTTAGATGATACAATGTGAAAATTGTTTGGTTTATGTCTTAGCTCTAACAAGGCTTTAGTCATAGATTACCCCATCAGACAGGCTGTTATTTAACCTGATGAGTTTACTCTGAGTTACAGCAGGTTCCTCCCTTTGTCGAGTCTGTTTCTCGTTAATGATCATGTTTTTGTATGGTACTTTTCATCCTTGCAAGCTGTACAGAGATGATCTCTGCGATGGGTGTAATTTCCTATTCTTCTTTAGAAACTGAAGAAATCATAAACTGGTGCATGTAAAGGCAGGCAGAAAATATCCACGAAATGTGTAAATTTAATATAAATAACCATTGCAGTTTATTATCTTCTGTTGCTATTCTCATCTCTCAGGGGAGGCTTTACAGACGGTGTGGTTTCTGTTACAGACAGCCTTTTCACAGGGTTCATTATGTATCTTGCTCTGGAAGGAGATCTCCCATTCAAAAATGTCCATCTCTTTTGCCTGCCCCAAGCCTGAAATAAGCTGCACACTGACAATTACATGCCAGGATTGATTTTATGTGCACAATGAGACAGACTTTTCCTCTCAGCAGCCAGATGCTGAGCAGGTTACTCGTTATTTGGCCATTGAAGCAGCAGAGGGTGCTGTGGCACGCTTTGAGGATGGAGATTGACTTTAAAAAAAGAAAAAGGCTTTCTTGAAACATGCTGCAAACTGCTTGATGGGCATTTTGCCTTTATTGCCTTCACGTGTGTAACGCCATAAAGCAATCTGTGACCCTGCAGAATAACAAATGCATTTCTCCTTTAAAAACGTACCTATCCTTCTAATATATGCTTTGGGAGAAAAACTGAAAATAAAACCCAACCTCTTCCCTTTTTGATTTTAGCATATCTGAAGAGAGCAGCAGTGTCCCCTCTAGTAAAAGTGGAACAAAAGTCAGTCGTACCTTCAGCTACCTCAGGAATAAAATGTCCAGCAGCAAGAAGAGCAAAGTAAGTGCTTTTCCTAATTTATATAGCCACAAAAAACCTGTAGGCAGCAAAGATTAATTATGTATTTTGGTGTGTTTTCATGGTGTGGTAGTTATGTCTTCACCTGACTCAATTTTTCCTTTTGCAAGGGGAGGATTTTCTGTGTGGTCTTACAGAAGGGCAACGTGGGAAATTTTAGCAGCCCCAAATTAAAATGCATCCAAGGCAAGGTTTCCTGTGCAATGTTTTGGCCTCTTTTTCCCCACTGAATTGTTTTTCATTTTAGAGAATAGACTGCGCTCTCGCATGAGTTATGGTTTTGCAGTGATTGATGGGTCTAATTTTCACAGTGCCCGAGAGGCATTTAGTAAAACGAAGACAGGAGAAGGGACTGGCTACCAAAGGCTTATATCATATTTCCCCTTTTTTTTTTCTACCTTTGTCACAAAATTCCTGTGCACTGCTCAGTTGCTCAGACCCTGACCTCGAGAGATGACCGTTACTTGTATTTTCCCCCATTTCTGGAGCAGATAGGTTGAGTTTGCTGAAGGTTAAGCACTTCTTCAGCACGGCTGAATTTCCTGGGGAAAAAACTGGTTATAGAAATAATTACATTAATGCTGCATGCTTCACAAAAACAGGCTACTTTTTCCTTAGATTGTCCCCTGAAGATGAATGTATGTTTGGTTGTTTTGTTTTCTTTCGCTTGGATATTTTTTAACTTTAATCTCACCCCTATTTACCATGTCTGATGGATAGAAGATATCTTACTCCATAGCTCACAGCATGCAGTCTGTGTTATGTGCTTAACTGATGCATAGCTACTGTGTTGAAAAATCCTGTTGGAAGGCCCCTGAAACACATAACTACATTTTCTGGTGAGAGTTTGAATAGCAAACAGGAAACAAGTTGTGGCATGATGCACAGTGTCTATCACATAGTTATGGGAGGGGTTGCAGTCTATCTGTACAAACAACCTCGGTTGAGCATTTCCCAGTGCAAGCACTTGGTCTTCCACCCTGTGCTCCTGTGATATAGGTGACTTTGTGCAGTGTAGTGGCATGGTGCACATTTAGATGCTTATTTTTGGAAGATTACATCACCGCTGCAATGAGGTACCAGCTGTAATGACCTCAGTGTCCGTAATGCACAGTTCCTCTTTGTGGATTTGTCTTTGAGGATGCAAACTGCAGCTACCAACAGCTCCAAGCTGCTGCTGAAGAGCTTTAAGCCAATGCTGTTCTCTTTTGTAAAGTGCAATGTCCAAAAAAAGTACTCAGAAGCCTCAGTGCAATACACCGGTGAGAAGTTGTGGTTTGTGTTGCACAGACTGTGCACAAGACTGGAAATTCGTTCGCTGGTTGTTGCAGTTTGGGTCTACCATCTCTAAGTCAAGAACGAGATGTAAATAACAAATTTTGTTGGGACAAGTAAGAAAATACGACAGGTGTTTGCAGTATCTTTCTTAGAATCGTGGAATCATTAAGGTTGGAAAAGACCACGAAGATCATCTAGTCCAACCATCAACCTGTTCTTAAATAGGTGTAGTCCATTTGAGTTCACTGAGTTCATGATCATGTTTGAAACTGTCAATAAAACTAGAATTACTCCAAACTCCCAACCATGCACTAAAAATTGCAGTACGTAGCACTTCTGATGTTTTGGCTAAATAGAAAGCCATAATATCCAAATTACACTTTCTTATCTGCTTTTGGTGAAATGTTTGCGCTACGCACGTTTTAGGACTTCAGCAATACGTTTAAATAATTCAACATCAAAATTCTTGGGAACGCTGAATTCTCAAACCTTAGAGCTGGTTCAAACCTGCAAGATTTAAAAGGAAAAACAGCAAACCTTGAAAGAGGAAGTTGGGCAGGAAGAGTTGGTTTCTGCTGCTGTCTGGGCTGTCGGCAGGGAGAGGGAGAATGCAAGTTCTTTCCAACTAGGTTTTCCTTTTCTCCAAACCTGGCTTCAGAAATGCGTCGTTTTCTAAGATTAACCATAAAATAAAGCGCTTTGGAGAATGTTGACGGCAGTGGCTCTTCTTGAAAATGAGTTTTGGGAAAGTTCTGTAACAAAGGACGCTTGGAGTATTAACTGTAGTGAAGATACTGGTTTAAGTTTGTGTGTATTTGCCCACGCACTAAATGTGACGTAGGGATTAGTCAGTGCATCTCTTGCAATCAGCAGCACGCACCGCCTCACGCTTTTTAAAGTTTACAATGCTCTGTGTCCCTGTCAGTTAGAAAAACTCATTTTTCTTCCTTTTGGTAGAGAGTTTCTGGGAAATGACGACATCAAGATTAGCATGAGTAATTTCTCCTGACTTGTGTGGTTCATGGGCAGTGTTGTACCGGCACTTCGGTATATAGCAGGGACTGTGAGTGTTTGGAAGGAGCCGTAGAGCAGGAGTGCAAGTGTAGGGAACCTTCAGTGGCACTTTGTGTACTGAAGTACGACATTGCAACACTGAGATGTGTTCACTTTTACTTTCTATATATCCCAAACATTACAGAGGAGTTTTGTTTAGCCAATTCCTCTGCCTTTTAAAAGCGTGGCCTTCAACTGACTTGCAGCCTCAATATTAACCCCATCCTTTCCTGCCCATAGTTAATTTTTTTCAGCAGTGGGGGTAGGGCAGAGCAGGGTGAAAGCAGCAGCAAAGTAGCTCGTACCATCTTCGAGGAAGTCAGCGGCTGTCGGCCCGCCCTCCTCCCCATTTTGCTCAACCCTTTGCTGGCTGCTGCTCCTGGGTTGCCACCATGGGCTAGCTCTGCTGGGAGCAGCCCTCCTGCCCCGGGGGCAGAATGTCCATCAAAAGGCATCGATTTTCCGAAGTACCCCTGGTCACAGTGAAGCTGGTAGGACTTAAGAACTGGGAGGTAAGAGTTTTGTGGTTATTTTGTAGCGGGGCTGGCTGCTGCACTGCGCTGGCTGTTATTTTGGGCTGTCAAACCAAGGGTCCTTGCCCGCGGTTTCTGTTGGTGCTTGTTGGTGCAGCATTTCAACACCCATGGGTGCATCCTCAGATGCACCATAAAGCGGAGCTTTAAATCACGTTGGCAGCCCTGATGGAGCAGGTTAATGCTTTTATTTGTGCAGTCCTCTTTGAAAACAAGTAACTGTCACAGCAAAACCAAAAAGTAATCTCGTTTTGAGACACTGCTTCAGCATTATCACTCCATCCGTGTGCAGAGCTCGCTGGTTGCTCCTTCAAGGCAGTGCACCGTTTCCTGTTTCTCACCGAGTAGTTGAGCTTAAATTGAAATAGTTTTTACAGTGATTTTATGAAGGAAATATATTATTCCAGGCTGCAGAATTACTGGACTTTGCAGTAGGCATCGGGGACTCCTTCTGGCAGTCCTTCTGGTGCCATCACCAAGAATTTAGCTGCAGTTTTAGTTCTTGAATCAGGCTGGACTTGGTGGGAGGTGGGCAGGTTGGTCAGAGGAGAACAGTGTGGAATGATGGCAGGATGGTGATGGCTCAAGGAGGCAAAGCATATTTTTCCTTGCAGGTTTTCTCCTTCAGGCAGGGTTATTTCATCCAGCAATGCTTTTTTTTTTTTTTTTTTTAAAGCTTTTTTGCTGTATGAAGTTGCATTTGGGGTCAGTAAACAGCACTTGTGTTTGTGAGACTCTGCAGGCAGAAACTCTGATGCTGGCATTTTGCCTGGGGCATGTTGGGAGAGGGCAGCCTTTAGGCTGGGTTACTAATTAATTAAGCGTGTCATCAAAGGCACAAAAGTTTCCCTCCTGGTGTCTGCAGAGCTCGATACCTCTTTTAACTGCTTCTTGGCAGTTGCTCACACAGGGAGCTCTGCAGCTCTCCAGTGTTTAGGTTCCTCCTGTGAAATATTTAGCAAAGGGCACGTGGCATATAAGTAACAAAATGCAAAGTTAAGTTCACAGAAGCCTTTGCCAATTTCAGGTTAACCTTCTCTTAGAGATGCCATGGAATCTTCAGTAGTAGTTGAAATATAGATTTGGAGGGGGATAGCATGAAGAACATTTTGTATCTAGAAAGACAAGGAGCCACTATAATTCAAATGTTGAGTTTTTCTATGGAGTTTCCTATAAAAATTAGATGGTAGGCTGTGTTTGGGAGACCTCTAAATTCATGAAATGCCTCAGCAGACATTTCTCACACTTCTAGTAGTTAGCAAGCTTCTGTCTCAGGTAGAGATAGAAAGATAGACAAAAACTACAGAGAAGCTGTCTGTGCTTAACATCTTTCCAAAGACTCTTGAGCAGTTCCGGGGTGGAATTGTGGCTTCCTGAAGACAAGATAATCTTTGTCTGGTGTTGCTATTGTTCCTCAGTCTTTCTGTGATGCCGTATTTTGAGAGTTTGTGAAAGATCACTGGCTTCATTTGTTTGGGGTTACAAGAAGCTGTTGAAAAAAGCTGTCCCTGCTAGTAAGAAGGAAAAAGGAGGAAGAAATAATCTGATAGTGGTGCTGTACTGTTGCCGTAGAGGGCTTGCTTTCTCCATTACACATGCAGTGCAAAGCATGGGTCTTAGAACTAGCCTTAAAAATTGTTTTGCAAGTTGAACATGCATTGTACATGGCGTATGTGGTATTAAATTCTTTAGAAGTTCTTAAGAGCTCTGTTAGAGCCCAAATGAAGAAAAAAGGTAAGTCATTAACCCAAGAAGGCAAAGGTGGACAAACACAGCTGCCTTCAAAGCAGGCTCAGTTTTGTCTCCTTTGATGAAATACCCGTGCAGAGGGCTCTGCAAATCAGTACTATGTAAATCTATTTCCATGGGGCCCTAGGTGTTTTATTTTTTTTTAGTGGAGAGCTGTGTAGACACATGGCCATTGTTACAGTGTGCACCGATCGATATCGTCATAGTGCTAAAGGCAAACAATGAAGAATCTGTAACTAGAGAATAGACCTCTGCAAAGTAACGAGGCATTCGTTCTTTGTCTTGCGGCAGGAAAAAGAGAAAGATAAAGAGAAGACTAAAGAGAAGGACAAAGATTCCAAGGAAAAGGAAAAAGATAAGAAGACGTTAAATGGACACCTCTTCACTGCAACCTCTGTTGTAGCCCAAGCAATCTGTTACCACTGTATGAAGCCTTTCAATAAGGATTCGTACTACTGTGCAAGTAAGTTTTGTCTTCCTCTCTGCTTTTATTGTGCATTGAATCTGAATTGGGAAATGTGAACCCAGTGTTGTGTTGTTCTCACGTTTAAGCAGTGGTGACGTGGGGCAGGAAGGAGGCTTTGGAGGTAGTGATTCATGTGGTAATGACTTATGGAAGCTGTGCAGAAGTGAATCATGGCTGCATGGATTTGTCCTGCAGCTTCCTGCCTAGCTCCTGCTCGGTCACAGCAGCGTCCTCTGCTTAGTGAGATGTATCAGACAGCTGGAGCACTTGGGTTATTTCAGCTGCGTGGTGTGGGTTGGGACAGAGGTTCTTTGTTAAAAGTGATGATAGACAGAGAAAGCTCCTTTGGATCAGGGCTGTTATTTCCAGTGGATGTCCCACCCATCAGTGGTATATTGCTGTACGTACTTCAGTTATCTGAAGCACTGCTTCCTTAAGCCCTTAATGAAAACATGGTACAAAAAGGAAATGCTAGCCTTTTTTTCCGTTCTTATGTGAGGCATCACCTGTCAAGTGATGTGTGATGTACATGTAAGACAGTGCAGGCAGTACAGCAACCGCATCATGGGGTTTCTATGAGCGTGGCCATTTTGTCCTCGTTTCTCATCAGATGGCTTCTCATGCCGATGACTGATCAGATCAGTGGCATTTATGTGGTCACGACCAGAATGGTGACTGGTTAATTAGGTTACCCAAAACTGCAGAATGTGTAGATTAAATGTCTCGTTCTCACTGCAGCTCAGGACTCTCAGTTCTTCGCTATTAGTAATATATTGTCTCTGCCAACCTGGAGATGAGGCAAAGCGTGTACCAGCATCACTCCCAGGCTGGGGCAGGAGGCTCTCCAGGCTCTCCTGTTCACGCTGATCGTGCATAAAACATCTTAAGTACGATGGGGAAGGAGCAGCTAGCTGAATCTCCAGAAGCAATGTGAAGTTTCCTGAAAGAGATTTCAAACTTGTTTGCGTGAGCAATGCTCTGTGTCAACCTGATGGGAGATGGAAAGCATCATCAATTACAGGCTTTCAGATGCATCCTTTCCCTTTCCTCACTCTACCTTTTTAACTCCACTTTAAATCACTTAGAAGACATATCTCAATTTATCTTTTATATCCTGGTGAGTTAAAATAATCCAACAGCACCGTGTAGCAGCACGTTTTAGTAGAGACATTATTTCTTTGTTTTCCAAGTTTAAATAGAAATTTATTGCATTTTTTCTGTATTGCCCAGAAAATGACTGTCACAAGGAAGGTTTGGTCAGAGCTGACTGTTACTCTGTACATCTGAGAGTGGTCTATTGTCACGCCGCATCTTAAAATAAACTCCTCGATGCCTTGAAAGTAGCAGATAACCACCAGCAGAGGCTCTCTCATTCTCCTGCCATTTTGTAGGCTGTTTCTTTTCTGCAGAAGTGACACTGCTGTACTGCTCTCATCACTGCTGTCTCACCTGTAGATGACTTTTTCTTAATGGTTTTCAAAGGATTGACTCATTGTAAGTCAACATCTGAACCTTTCAGTAGCACCACGTCTTCCTGAACAGCCAATGCTGAAAGGCTTAGTGTGCTCTGAAATGAATGGGAAAGGGAAAGAATGTTTTTTTTTTTTAATAGGTCTCTGTGTTCTTTTTTTATTTTTTATCATCACTGATGGAGCAAAGAGGCTTTCTGGGTTTTAATTATTAATAACATTGATAGGGAGGAGCTGGAGGAACTTCCTGCCTGCTGAAGGGTTGAGTTAGTTGGAGGAATAAAGTCCCCGAACCAGATTTTTGATCAGAAACATGCCATGATAACTGCAAAATGCTTTACTCCTAAATGGGAGATTTTAAGGTGCTGACTTCAGGTTTTCAAGGCTTGAGTTTGAATTTAAGGGTTATGAATTGTCTCCCTGCCTCTTTTTGTTTGATTTCAGTGTCAGACACCAGAAGTGAGTTCTGTCCCTCTTCCTTGTTTGTTCTGAACAGCGATACTGCCTGTGGGTTTTTGCAAGAGCATGGCTGCTTCTGTCTGTCATATGCGCAGGAAGTTGTGGGACACTGACTAAAACAGCAACACCCTAACCTTTACTCTTACCTTTCGCAAAATATCGGAAGAATTACTGGCTTTTAATAAGTAGGCCTAAATTTAAGAAATCCTAGGTATATGAGAATATTTTGTAAGTCTGAGCCTGGATGTTTTTTTTCCTTTTCGTATTTCTTTTAGAAAAAATTCAGAGCTGTACACTTTAATGTACGCTTAAAACACGGTTCTTGGGCCGTGTTAGCATATTTTCTTGAATTTATGGAAACAATAGGTTAAAGGGGGATGCTCAGTGCATGGGTGAATGTCGTGGTTTCAGCCCAAAGCAGTGACTTCAGTGTAGTTTTCAGTCCCTGCCCCGCAGCTGCTGTTGCCTGGCAGAAGCTCCTGTTGCTTTTTCTGCTCATACTATAGTACAGAACTCAGATCCTGTGCTGCAGATCCAGGCTGTGATATATCTGAATTTTAGTAAATTAATTTTCCTGTCCTTTTCCTGCCTTTTGGATCCCATTGGCCTGGTCTTGATAAGAACAGTCTTTGTATTTGCAGGGAATATGTAGGCACTGCCATTGGTTTCTGTTTGTCTCCTGCTTCTGCTTTGCGGCTTACTTTTCTTTCAGAGGAATAACTCATCTCTTTTCTTCTGACAGATTGCAATGCAATTGTTCACAAAGGCTGTAAGGAGAGCTTTGCTTCCTGTGCAAAGGTGAAAATGAAGGTAAGCGGTGTCATCTACTGCACTGCATTATAAGAAGGAAATGTAAACGATTCAGTCTGCAGATATATACCATCTCAGGGTGGTCTGCAACGAGGAGCAAAGACAGCAGCAGACGCTGGGAGGAAGTGATGCATAAAGAAACTGAGGGTATCCAGAATCTGAAACTAGATATTCCCAGGGCAAACACCATCCTTCCTGTGCACGTGTAATGTGATAAATGCATATGATTAAAGAAAGTTTCTCACTGGCAAAACTTCAGGTGTACCCAGCATCCATAAATCCAGGATCTCTTCATTTCTGAGTACTACATCCTTTTATGCAGCATTACATGCATATATAATGCATGATGAAATGTATTAAATATGTATGCTGTTTATATGAGGGATATGCAGAATCTGTGCTTGTTCCAAATGTGCAAAAATCTGCCACTTCTGCAGCATGGCTGTTGAAACCAGTTACTGCTCATACCATTACGAGCTAAGAAAACTTCCTCTATGATTTTAGTTGTTCCCTTCAGTAGTCAGCCTTTTCTCTTTCCATTTTGCTGTTTATTGTACTGTTTATTTTGCCCATTTCATAGATGGGAACAGCAGTAGCTGCTGAGGGTCGCTCCGTTATATACTACCTATATTGGAGAACTGGTCAGTTCTGAGAGGATTCAGTAGGGACGGGGCTTTTTAACTGTAGTTATGTGGCACAGCCCAATGGGAGAAAGGAGGAGAAATTACAGTGAATTTCCTTTTTCTTCCAGCCACAGAGAGGAATGCTGCAGGCACATGATACCTCTTCGTTACCCACAGTGACCATGAGAAACAAAGGTAAAGTTTTCTTTTTCTCCCTTTTGGTGGTGGTCTCTGTCTGCTGTTCCTGTTGTGCCTGATTAATGTGACTGATTAAGCAGGTAGAGCAGGGATGAGTGCATCTTCTCTGCATAGTAAGCACTATTTGAGATTTTAGAAGTTGTGCTAAAGCTGCACGGATGGTTTAGTCTTATGCTTTGAGGTAGTAAAAATAGGAAGTTAAATTCTGAATAGGAGCAACGCTGACAAAGTTTGTATGGCTGCCCTGAGGTGTGTGCTGCGCTGCAGAGCTCCCCAAAGGGACTGGTGGCAAAGAACTGGAATGAAATAGCCTACATGAGTTTTGGAGCATCATAGTTAGATAAGCTCATCTAGTGGTAGCTTGTAGATCACTGTACAGTACCATGCTGTATGATATGGTCATACCCACTGTGGTTTTAGTCATCAAATTCAGAGGAATTGCTCCAGGAACCAGAAATATGTCTGAAGAAAGAAAAATTCAGAGTTAAGATGAAAGGATTAGACACACATATGTGATAGTATGAGAAAAGGAATTAGTGTTTCTCTGTAGTGTGTACAGATGGAAGAACCTATCTCAAAAGATTTGACCAGAAACAGGATGGATATAACCACAGGATCTCTTTGCCCAGAGAAATTAAAACCAACACAGTAGATTGCTACATGTGATGATTTTCTGAATAACATTAAATTTGGTTTCCCAAGTACATGTTTCTGGACTTGCAGGTTCCAGGTATATAGGGAGAGGCAGAAAGCTCAGGCTTCCCTGCAGTTAGGGCTGTGTCTAACAGCTGCAGATCACCTAGTGGCAACTCTAGAGAGAGAAGGGAATTTTAGAGTTTGCTTTCTTTAAGACTCCATCACTGCAGCTAAGAATGCAGTCTTATGAGCTGACTTTTCTCTGGTGCTTCCCTTCCAGGCTCGCAACCTAAGGAGCGCCCTCGCTCCGCAATACTTGCTCCCGACGAAAACACCGTCACCTCCATATTCAATAACAGGAGATCGCAGCAGCCTACAGCACTTTCAAAAAGTGTCTCGATACAGAACATTGCAGGGTAAGGGTTCTGCCTGTGAGTACACGGGGATTAACTGCTGTGAGCGTGGAGGAATTCAGATCTCGTTAAAAATAAGTTTGTGTAGTGTGAGCTGTGTTAAAAGTACAAAAGAGGGTCACAAAACCAGAAATGCCCATATTATATATGATACTATCAGCTGTCTTCTGCACAGTCAGACTGTCTGGGTTAGGTTTAGTCGTGGCGTGAGTGCAGAGGCATCTGAGCTGGCCTGATGGTTTTAAGGAGCACTTCACAGAGATGCTCTGGGATCCAGGAAGCCAGCTGGCCTTGGGATTGGAACTGTGCGATCACATCTTTTTGCAGCTCAGGCATAGTATTAATTTTTGTGTCCATAATGGTAGGGCAGATGCACAGAGCTGCGATCTTCACGATGTTTTAGGAATGTGTTATGTATAATTAGCTACAAAAAATCACAGAAGAAAATAAAATGTATGGTTCCTATCCTACTTGCACGTTGAGTAATTCTACAAACAGGGCAATTGCATGGACTGGGACGTTCTAGACAATTGGTATGCCCTCGCTACTCATGGTGAAACTTACTTCAGTCCATTTTTTTCCTTTTATCTTGCTCAGAGCAAGCAGTACAGACTCTTGGGTAGCCTTTTGTATTGCATTTTTCATGGTTTGCTCCAATAACAGTGAGGATGGGAAGTGACAGTGTAAAATGGAAAGCAATGAAAAGGAGTTACCCGAACCGTAAAAGCTGAGTTGTGATTCTGTAGAGAAGAAGCACTGTCATTTAGAGCTGCAGGTCTGGTTTGTGATGTTGTAAACAATATCCTGTCTTCTGTTCTTCTTCAGGGTTGGGAATGATGACAGCTTAATACACACTTGGAAATTTCTGTCACAGTCCACGGACTCTTTACATAAAATTAGCCGGGTGAATGAATCCACAGAGTCATTAGTTGATGAAGGTAAGACATCCCATGGCACTTACAGCAGCAGGAAGGTCTCCTGCTTTCCAAAAATAGAAAATCCAGTTTGACATTTCAACATGAGTTTTTCTTTTTAATGGACAATTAAAGTGCATGTAATGTAATGTTAGAAGGATAACCTGACAAAAAGACACCGCGCAGTAATTTCGTGTTGAATTGTGGGAAAACATTTTGAAGGTTTCAGTTACAGTTGAGTTCCTTGGAATTGAGCTTGAGGGCAAACATTTCCACCTTCTGTTTTGTTCCTCTGCCCTGCTCATACAGCAACATACGGACCTTACCTTTTTCTGCTGATATGAGGTTTTTTTCTTGTGGGGACAGAGAAAATTTGCCATTTGCAATGCCATATTGCATTGATGGATGCAATACCTGTAGTGTTCAGATCCACCTGCAGCGGTTCACGTTTGCATTGCTTTGTGAAGGTGCAGACATGAATGAAGGACAGCTGATGGGAGACCTGGAACTAGATTCCAAGCAGCTGGAGGCAGAGTCCTGGAGCCAAGCAGTGGACAGCCTGTTCCTACAGCAGCAAAACAGGGATGTTGTCAAACGGCAAGATGTCATTTATGGTGAGACGTGCATGGATGTTCATTTTTCTCTCATTTTAGATGGTCTCTGATGTACACACATGCCTGTATTTTAAAAACCTTATGTCAGTGAATAGGAATGTTGACTGTCATTCCTCAGTAGCCAAAGTGTCATTCTGGAAATTCTTAGAAACATAATGTGTTCTGTGAAAGCTTTGTCTTTCTGCCTTTCACTTACCTGGAAGCTTTTTTTCTTTCAAAAAAGAAAAAACAGAAAATACGTCTTCCCTTTTGTCTGCTGCTGATGTTTAAACTCAGTTACAGCACAGCAGCTAGCTAGCAAGTCCTCTCCTCCCTGATGCGAAAGCCATCCTGCGTGACAGAAAGGAATGATGGTGAGGCTGACAGTGAAATGTAGGAAGAAGGTAACAGTGGTCAAGGTTCACACCTCAGCAGCAATGCCTGTGGCTCTTTATTGTGACTCCTCTACCCCAAATTTCTGCTATAAACAAAGCTATCGATTGATATTTTTTAAACATCTGATGTGGAATTTTCCAAAGCCACTTAGAGAAGCCCAATTAACTTGCTTGGAAGAGCTTCCTAATGACAGCTTTTCATTGTACTGTACACCCAAGTTCTCTACCGTGACCTTGTCTTAATCCTATGCAGAGCTCATGCAGACAGAAATGCATCATGTCCGCACCCTGAAGATAATGAACGATGTGTACAGCGCAGGGATGCTACAGGAGCTGCAATACGACCAGCAAGTTGTGGACAAGATCTTTCCCTGCCTGGAGAACTTGCTGCACATACACAGTCAATTCTTCCAGCGGATTCTGGAAAGGAAGAAGGAGTCATTGGCGGACAAAAGTGAAAAGAACTTTGTTATCAAGAGGATAGGTGACATCCTGGTGAATCAGGTAAGCCGTGGATAATAATTGCACTTCTGAGAGTGTAGCTGGAAGCCGAGCGCTCCTGAGTTTCTCGCTCCTCCCTCCCTCTTGTTTATACTTGTTAGGCGGCTATACCCCATGGCACCTTTACATGCAGACAAAGATCTCCACCTCTGTTTTTTAAGCACTTTTTGCTCTTTGGGAGGAAGGTGTAATGATGAAAATTCATTTTGTTTATATTGTGGGAGAGAGAAGCATTTTCTAACAGGCACCACATGGTTTGACCCATAGCCAGGAGGGAAGGCAGTAGCCGGCAATGAAATGTGCGCAGTGTGTTTCTTGGCTGATGTATAGACAAGATATTTAACTTAGGGTGGGTGCTTGTACTTTTCTTTATCTGTGTTTTCTCCCATTCTCCTTTTTTCTAACTTGCTCTCTTTTGGCTTTTAAACCCTATTGAGGTGCAGTCCCAGATTTTGTGCTAAGTGTGAATGCAGTGAAGCCACAGACTCCGCTCGTTACTTTCTAGAGATTTAATTTCTTGGCTTAGAGAGCTTTGTACTAATTTGTTTTCATAAAACTCTTTAGAGAGACTGACAGGCACTGCTGGGATGTTGCACCAAGAGCTCAGTGGAAGCTAGATCTTTATGTCTCTTGTCTTACAGTTCTCCGGAGAGAACGCTGAGAGAATGAAGAAGACATATGGCAAATTCTGTGGGCATCACAATGAGGCAGTAAATTACTTCAAAGATCTGTACTCAAAGGACAAGCGTTTCCAGGCTTTTGTCAAGGTAGGGCCTGGTGGAAGAGAAACAGTCAATAGGGAAAAAAATGTTTCCTTTCTGTGCTCCATTGAGCGTTTTGCTACAAAATGGAAATTTTCATCTTTGTTCCTTAGAAAAAAATGAGCACATCCCTGGTGAGACGCCTTGGGATTTCTGAATGTATCTTGTTGGTAACACAGAGAATCACAAAGTACCCGGTCCTGTTACAGAGGATATTGCAGTACACCACAGGTAGGGGCCGGTTCTTTTCTAAGCATGTATTTGCTCGTATTCTTAGATATTCTTAGATTTGGCTGACTCATCCAGTCATTGTCTCACATTGATGTAATGGGATAACCAGATTTCATCTTTCTGTTTCGTATTAGTTGATCAGGTGCCTTGATTTAGTTGATGTAGTCTATCTGTAGCTAATTACAGAGCCAGCATGCTTAGATTCCAGAGTCTTCCAGCTTACTTTTTTTATAATGGCTAAAATATGTGGTTAGTTTGCTCATTTCATGTCTACTGTCTTAAAGTGTATTGGAACAGCCCCCAACCTCAGCCCTATATGTGAAAGGTTTTGTGAAGCTCTCCTTAAGAGGGAAAGATGCAGCCTGTCTCGGGAGAATATTAAAAAGTTATAATGCAAGAATCTGAGAAGGGGAAGAGGAAGGAAGTAAAGGGAAAATAGGGATGTCCATGAGGATAAAATGAAATGGAAATCTTTCTCTTTTCTGTTCAAAGAAAATGAAGTGGAACATGAGGACTTGACTCAGTCATTAAACCTGGTTAAAGATGTGATTGCCGCAGTCAATAGCAAAGTCAGTAACTATGAAAAGAAAATGCGCCTTGATGAGATTTACAACCGGACGGACAGCAAGTCCATCATGAGGATGAAGAGTGGTCAGATGTTTGCAAGAGAGGACTTGAGACATCGGAAGCTCATCCGAGATGGGCCTGTTTCACTGAAAAATGCAGCAGGACGGTTAAAAGGTATGGCTTCCCTCTCTGGGCACAGGATTGCTCCTCAGATTGGCATCTCCAGTGCATATTCTTCTGCCCTGATTGCCTTTGACAGCAATTTCAAATCGGATATGATTTATTTTGACGTTTTGGAAACAGGAAGTTTACTTATGTTTTCCAAGCTCCCAAGATTACTAATGACTTCATGAGATGGATGAAGCAAGTTATGCTGCTGTTGTGAAATACTGTGATAAATACAGGCTGCATTTGTATTTCTCAGTCACAGAAATGCACAGAAATGCCTACATCTGTAGTGCAAGCTCCCAAAGCAGGTCCTACAGAGCCCTGTAGGCGAGGAGCTGGTTCTGATCCTTTGGTTGTTTTGTGGTACTTTAGGTGGAGCAGAGAGAAATTCATTTCCCCCTCTTGCAGAGTGCACAGAAAATATGGTGATAGAGAAGAATGGAGTCAAATGCTGACTACTGCAAACCTCCCAGGGCTTTGAGTTCATTTTGCAGCTTTGATTAAAATTTGGTGGTTCTTTTATCCAAAACGGATCCTGTCTTCCTAAAGCAGAATGGAAGGAATTACCATGGGATGATTTCACTTTTTGGTTTGCTTCCTGTCTGTCACAAGATTTCCCAAGTACATAATACAAAAATTCTTTGTACTGAGGGATATGGGTGGGGTATTATACTTGGTAGTTACTGTGCAGCTTTATGCTCTGTCATTAGGAGACTTGGAAGGCTGTACGTGTACTTTGGGAAATGTTTGTATTCTGATGTAAGATCCTCCGTTTGCTCGATGCTGTGCTTCCTTCACCCATGAAGCAAAGGTCCTGCATCTCATGCTGGGCTCCATTAGCTCCCCTTGGAGTTAGCAGGGGTTTTATTTCTCTGTGGGCAGAGTTAGCGGTGACTCCTGAAGTCACTATTTCCTGTAAAGAAACTGCAGCTGACAAATGTTGTTGCACAATAATTTACACTCCCCAAACTACGCATCGAGAAAGACATAAAACCCCAAACTTCCTGTGCAGATACTTTGCTCACGGGCTAAAATATTGATTGCTTGAGAAAACAATTCTGTTCAGTGTCTCCAGCTTTTGCTGCTACCTGTGGGCAGCTCATGGCTGGAGAGCTGCCCTCCCACCCAGGGTGGTTCCCAGGGGAGCTCTGCATTGCATGGCCCCTCCAGCAGCTAACCAGGAGGCTGAGCAGCACTGCAGGCTGATCCTAGACCAGCCCTCGTGCTCCACAATGGCCAGTGTTATTAAAAGATAAATCTGCTTAGGAGTGTGCTGCGTGGTTATACAGCACCAATATTCTTTTTCTTTTTGCAGAAGTCCAGGCTGTTCTCCTCTCTGACATGCTCATATTCCTTCAGGAGAAGGACCAGAAATATGTCTTTGCCTCACTGGTAAGGCTTCAACCTTTTCTTCTCCTTTGCTTTTCTGTGTGAGGCTCCCCTGGTGTGTGTTATGCAGCAAAGCCCGCTGCTGCCTGCTAAACAACTTCATTTTCCTGCTTAGAACATTTCTGTTTGTTGGGCGAGCTCTGTTTTTTCAATTGGAAAACATGTCATTGTTCCACACCTCCCCCTGGTGATTTCTGCAGTGCCTTGGCACCGCTGATAATTGGCCTTGAAAATCTGCCTGCCACTCCACACACGTTCTCCTTTTCAATTTGTGCAAACTGAAGCCGTGAGCTGGGGGGGAAGGGGAGAAATGGGATAACGCAAACGTTGTAAAAACAAATCTTAGCAGAAGATGATGTTCTCATATATTATGAAGTGCTATGGGGGGTAGGGAACACCACTGCAGTAAATTCAGCAGAACAGCATACAGATAAATGTCAGAAGAATGTAGTTGTAATGCACCAAACCAAAACCTCTCGCTTTTGAATGCAGTCTCCTAAAGGTCCAGGCACACCGACCTTCTACAGAAAGTCTGGTAGCTAACTAGGTCTGTTAGGACTGTACCTTGCAGACACAGTTTAGACTGGCTAAGCCTTGTGTCCTTTCAGCCCTTGGAATATTGTGAAAGTCGATAATCTGTTATTCCAGTTCCATCAGAGCTCTACAGAGAGGGAGCTGATTTACACAGAAGTGCTGCTAGTGATTGCTGCTGAATCACCCAAGTGTAGCATCCTGGAAAATGCACAAAGGCACCCACATAGCAGCAATGGGATATTTTAACCCAATGGGATATTTTAACCCAGGGAGGTTGATTACACAGCAACCATAGCGCACAATGAGCACTCTCTTATGTACAAGTCTTGTCCATCCTAGGAGTCCACTGTGAGCTTCATAGAGCAGGCAGGTTTTTGTGGGGTTTGAAAATAAGTTGTTATTCCATCCTAGGGTGAGACTGTGAAGATAATGTATGTGAAGCAGCTGCCAGCAAGCTTCACTACGTTTAAGGGGCTGTAATATTAATGACAGATTCAAGAGTGTGGGCAGGAGGAGATGAGATCAAAGGTCTGCTGGGGATAGAGCAAAATATGGTAGAGTTTTCAAAACCAGAAACTCAGTTTTAAATTACTTCCCTGTTGAAATGGACCAAGTGAAATTGCTTTTCCTATGGGAATGGTGGAAGAAAGCAAGCCCTTCTCTGTTTTGTGACCCCAGCAAAATGCTTTTTTTTTTTTAATTACCCTGTAGCTTAAAAAAATATTTACAACCTGAGAGCGTTAGCTGTATTGGTAGTGGGACCTTTAGAATGCTAGTTCATTTCCAGGTACTTTTGCCCCTCCTCACCCATCTCTTTCCATCTGAAGGACCAGAAATCCACTGTGATCTCTCTGAAGAAGCTGATCGTACGGGAAGTGGCTCACGAAGAGAAGGGTTTGTTCCTGATCAGTATGGGTGTGAAAGATCCCGAAATGGTGGAAGTGCATGCCAGCTCCAAAGAAGAGCGTAACGGCTGGATACAGATCATTCAAGACACAATAAGTACCATGTAAGCTACCAAGCTGCTCTGGAAGGGTGAGCGATGCACATGGTGATGTTCTGATAGTTACTGAGATGTGTCTCTCTCGTGCAGGGATAAGGATGAGGATGAAGGAGTCCCTTGTGAGTCTGAATTTGAAAAGAAATTGTCAGACACAAGAATGAGAGCGCTGAAAGGTAAGGAACTGCCTAGGACAGAAGGACAGCTTGAAAAAAAAAAAAATTGAGAATTTTACAGCAATTGTTGCGTTGGGTTTTGTGACCCTTCTCCATGTGCACGGTTGAACTTTTTAGGAGGAATGAGGATCCTGCATCCAGCAAATGGTTGCAGTCCTTGTTTGCACCTCGCCTTGCTTGCAGCACAATGCTTTGTGCCTGCTGCATGCAGTCGCTGTGCAAGATTGCGAGGGGCAGAGCTGTGTCACCTCGTTCCACTAGATGGGGCCAACATCTCGGGAATCGCACTCCTTCCTTCCCAAAGCTTTTCTTGTCAATCTTCATTCCTGTTTTCTGCTCACCCCCACAGAACAACTTCAGCAGAAGGATAGGCAGATCCTCCTCTTGCTGGAGGAAAAGGCCAAAATCTTCAGTGACATGGCAGACTCCTCTATGCAAGAGGACATGCCGGGTTCCAGACTGCTCTTCAGAGCCAACACTGAAGAAGCACCAAAAGGAGAGGCCATCATGAAAACTGCAATAAATGAAGGTGAGCGAGTCAGCGTGGCACTAAACAGCACACTCACCTTCAGTGAATCCCTTGGTTCTCAAGCACGGTGTTTACAGGGGAAGCCCATTTCTTCTCAGTGAATGAATAACAGCATAGATCAGGAGATACTGCTGCTCATGGTGTTGTGTCAGGGACAGGTAGTGAGGGTCAGGAAAGGAAGCAGATATTGATGGCTGTTGAAAGAAGGCACAAAAGAAGTCTCAGTGCAGAGAACAACCCTGTGTTGAATTTGAGCTGAGGTCAGGGACAGCCCGAGATTTCATCCTTGTCTGAAATATGCACCGTGCTGTCTTTTGCTATGCTTCAGGCTCAGCAAGGTTTGGGGAAGACTCCCAATTCTTGCGGTCATTCGGGGTACCTGCAAGGAGCAAACGGTCTGTTGGCAAATGCAAGATTGAATGAAAACTCCTGCAACTTTTCAGTGTGTTTTTTTGGAAAGAGTGAAAATTACTAAATGCTGCTGTGAGTTTTTGCAGGGGAGACACATACTGTTCATGTCATTGTAGAAACATGTCTTCTTAGTATAGAAAAACACGTGAAGATAGAGATGGAAATAGCTCAGAAGCCTGAGGTGGTCTTTAACAGAGACATTGCTGATTTTATCCTCTCAGTGGAACTGCTGCAAGACCTGGTGAACAGGAACCTGGGCAGCACCCTCGTGCAGCAGCTCAGCAGTGCTGCCATTGACGAAGAAGGAGGAGTTGGCCCCATCTCTCTTCCTAAAAGGGCAGAAACTTTTGGAGGATTTGACAGTCACCAGATGAACGCCTCCAAGGGTAAGCAGTTACGTGCTCCCACAGCAGCATTTGTTAATGATATTTAATATCATCCTGTCCTATTGCTTCTGAAGAACTTCAGCAGATGGTCTGTTTGGATTTCTCTACTCTTCTGCAATTCTAGTAGATAGATTAAATATCAGATTAGGAAAAAAGCTGCAGGTGAAATGGTAGTTGAGAACTCGTGGCTATGTGAGGATTAAACATCTGAACTCTTCACTCTTGTTTCTCTGTCTTCTCTGTAAATTGTCTTTCCTCCTTTACTTACATGCTACACACAAGCATTTGGCTTCTTTACAAAGTATTTTCTTTGTGTTCTTCTTACTGCAGTTCTGTTCTTCATCCTTCAGTTACCTTCCAGCAGGAGACTGGTGCTGTTGCCTTTGCGAATGAATGATGATACTGCTGTATCAAGCACCTTCCTCTGTCTGTGCTCCCTGTGCATTTGTGTTCCACATCCAACTGCATGTGTTATTCCTGCAATTAAGTCTCTCCTAAGCAAATGAGTGAATATTCATTTCAGCTGCGTAGTTGGCTGCTTCCCAATGCTCTCTTTCTTTCCCCTAGTCATCAGAAACTTCCCTGTCCTCAAATTCCTTTCTCTGTGGTCTCTCTCATGCTCCCAATACAGCCAGTTTTGCTGCGCTAGTGTCTGTCTCAGCATTGGGATGTCGGACCCCGTCTGACCTTCTGCATTAAAGGAGCAGTGTTAGCTCCAGACAGGCAGACATGAGAACTATGTAGAGATTTTCCCAGCTATTGGAAAGCTGCAAAGCTCTCAACAGGCCTTGTCATCATCGTGACAAATATATTCACGCTGAGGGCTGGAGGGGGGTTGGTTGTTCAGGCCTGGGCCTCTTTCTGTTGTAGTGATGAATGAATGGGACAACCTCAGGCTGTTCGTTGCCCAGCTCTCTCCCCAGCTTGCTCTCTGTTCCTTGTATTTTTGTTTGTTTTGCGATTTTGTTTTTGGGTTTTTTTCCATAGAAACGCCCTCTTTTGAAATAGATTGTAGTTCAATAGTTATGGAGTCTTGGGAGATGTTAGGAAAATAAAGCATGGCCTGTTTGTTCAGCTGTGGAAGGTCTCATGATGAGCCTGTTAGGAGGGTGAGGGGCAGCCTTCAGTAGCAAAGTCTCCCTTGGAAAGGCGTTGGAAGGAGAGGCCCGTGATGGCTGCAGACCTCCTGGCCCCATGAGTCAGTTCAGTGCTTGGGAACAGTGATAGGAGCCATGCAGGGAGAAGCTAGCCAGAGAAGTCCTGTGTCCCTTTGAAGATAGAGGTTTCTGATGACTAAGACTGTTGAAGAATTGTTAGCATAAAATCACGCAGCAGTATTGCGCGGCGGTCTAACCCAGCTGGAAATTGCATTTGGACAGAGAGACACTGAAACTGTACCTGCAATAACACACTCTGAGATGATATTGTTATTTTTCTTTGTCCGCTTTTGCTCTGCCTTATGACTTCTTAGCAAATGTGGAGATTTTTTGCACAGAAGGCACTTTGGGGGCTAGACAGAGCACAAGTTAAAGGTGTATGTCGAATTTACCAGGACGTTGTTTGAAACCAAAGTCAATCTTCATCTGAATTCACGCGTTTGGTGCATGAAGGAAGCAAACACATTTGGTTAAAGTGCAAAGAGCTCTGTGGCCCCTGTTGTGACACATCTCAGTTGGCTGTATGAAATTTCTCAGGCACTAGCAAGTTTGTCTGTGGCTTAAGATGTTGAATAACTTGAGTCAGTGCTGCCTTCTTCCTTTAGGTGGAACGAAGGATGAAGGCGACGATGCTCAGGACCTACGGAGAACAGAGTCGGACGGTGTTTTAAAAAAGGTATCGCGTGCTTTATCTGTGGTGCTGCTCTGAGTTCAAGGAAGTGACAATTCAAGTCTTGAAAAAGGCCTGAATTTGTTGGCAAGGAGATGCATCCTAATAATTTAAAGTCAAATTGGAAGTACGGAGTGCAAAACACTGCTGTCGCTAAAATCCTGACTTGAGAACCGCTTCAAATCAGTAGTATTCCTTTGGGGCAGAGGTTGTGCCATCCATCTGCAGATCAGCTGAAGCACGTGTTTAATTACGCATCATTATTGAAATGACAAGGTCACATAGAACCTTGCACCTATTCTTGCTGTGGACCGATTAATCACGTAACTCCAAATGATACCTAATTAACACGTGATTTGGTGCAATTCTAACTCACCTGAAAACATACATGAGTCGTCCCAGAATCGAACGTAGGGGGAGGGGGGTTAATGTGTCTGTCGTTACTTCAAGCTTCAGAACACATTTGTTGCAATTTCTCATTTGTCCTCATATGAAGTGTGATCTTTTTGTAGGCTGGAAATGCTAACCTGATGTTCATATTGAAAAGGAACAGTGAGGTAAGAATCGATTCTGTTGCTGTTTTCTTCATTTAAGTGATAAGTGAATTTGTCTCAATAGGTGATAATGTAAAAGAAAATACATTACTTTAGCTGGAGCACACGTAGACTTTTAAATACGTTCTGCTGAACCCACCGTGTCATTTATTTGTTTAACCTTGGATGTTCAGACAGGGAATTTGCTAATTGTCATCTGCTTGCCAGCGGGATGATATATGCTGATTATAGGCATCAGGGGTTAATTACCACTAGGATGTGCAGGACTGTATTTATTGTGCATCTGCAGACAGAGGGAGTTTAATTTTATGTTGCAGGTGCAGTGATTTGGGGCAATTAAATTTCTATTCTCCCTTTGATACACATTCATAACTCCAATTAGCATTAAAGGCAGAATGAAAAGCTGTTCTCTTAACACTGGCTACCACACTAATATTGCAAACGCCGCTGTGTTTTTTTCTTCTTATTCTATGTTATTTTTCTTCTTCGATAGGTGAATGTATGAGATTCAAAGAATTTTTTAGCTGGGCTAAACATACATTTTGGGCTAGGGCATCACTCCAAAGTGGCTATGTTGTGATGGACCAAGTGTTTGAATGTATCTGTGTTCTGGGAACCTTCATGAACATACCTGCTATATTTGTGTGTCTGCTGCATTGCAGTTTTCCTATAAAATAACAAGGGGACTTATACAGGTCGGCCAGGGTGAAAGAGGACAAAAAGCACACATTCGTTTTCTTTGTCCCTTCCTTGGCGTCAGTTCCATAAACTCTCCAAGTGAATTCCCAGCTTTCATCCCAATCACTCCGTTGATGCTGCGGGAAATGGGACCAGGAAGTTTCCATGCGCAGTGTTTCTGCACGCTTCCTCTCCATGGCTGTGGATGGGTTGTTCAGTGGGTGCCCGCTGTGCTGCTGTCAGTAACACCAGACACCTCTGGGAGATGTCCAAGGGAGGCATTTGGTGCCAGGCTGTGTACTAGGGAATGGTAGAATTGCTGCAGGTGATGAGTGAGAAAAAAGATGGTGTAGAGGGATGGCCATGCAGCTTGGATTCAGCAGTGGGTCACAGTGGAAAAGGAGGGTGCTTTATTCCTGCCCTGGCACCACATGGGGTCTAATAGCAGTGCTGTTGTTTTCTTGCAGCAGGTCCTCCAAAGCGTTACCAGCCTCCATAAGCTGCTCAGCGCTCTGCAGGTATGCTGCCCGCTCATTCCACTTCCACATGCTGCTTGCCCAAACCCGGCAATGAGATCTCCCTGGAGCCTTCTCCTCTCTAGGCTGAATAAGCCCAGGTCCCTCAGCCTTCCTTCATAGGGGAGGTGCTCCAGCCCTCTGAGCTGCTGACCCGCTTTGACAGCTCCAAATCTTTCTTGTGTTGGGTGCCCCAGGCCTGGACACAGTCCAGAAGCCGTTCCTCTTCCCCACCCCTGCATGGCCCAGTACCCTGTGGCAGGCTTGCTTTCAGCCTCCTGGCACAGCAGCAGTAATCAGCTGCTGCCTGGCACACTGCTTCCATTTGGGAAGCTGCAGGTGGAGGTTTAGGCCTCGACCGGCAAAGCTGCCATTGCGGCATCCTCAGCTGAATACTACATGTGATAGAAAAAGATGCGGCTCGGTGGTGCCCTGAGCTGCTCAGATATGGAGCTGCTCACCCTGGAGAGGGCCCTGCAGTGATGTCTCCCTCCTTCCTTCCCAGGGTGTTGTCCTGCAGCAGGACACCTACATCGAGGGCCAGAAGCTGGCCTTGAGTGAGAGGGCTCTGTCCCGAGGCTTCTTCCGCCCGACCTCGCTGCTGGAGCAGGAGAAGCAGCGCAACCTGGAGAAGCAGCGCCAGGAGCTCGCCAACCTGAAGAAGCAGCAGGCTCAGCACCAGGAGGAGAAGCGGAGGGCAGAGAAGGAGTGTGAAGCGCGGGAGAAGAAGCTGGCAGAGCTGGAAGTCCAACTGGCCAAGAGGGAGGAGGAAATCCAGAAAGGGTGGCAGGAGCTGGAGTGCAGGCGGGAGGAGCTGCGGCAGTTGAAAGCCTCCTACCAGCTTGAAATGGAGAAGCTTCTCAGTAAGCAGAAGCAGGTGGATAAGGAGCGGGAGCAACTCAGGAAGGACATGGAGCGACAACCTCAAATGTGGTTGGAACATGATGACAACCAGGTAAGTGCTGCCAACAGGCAGGCTCCCACGGGGAGCTGTGCTTTGCTAGGAGCTCCCAGCCGGCTGCCTGCCCCACGGCACCAACTGGCTGGCTTCAGCCCAGCCCCGGGTACACGGGGCCTGACGCTTAAAGCTGGCTCTTTCCTTACACCTCAAAAGCCACTGAAGTATTGCTGCTGAGCTCTGCCCGCTTCCCAGTGTCTCTGTTTGACAGAGGCACGTGGGGAGGATGTGCTGGGATGTCTGAAGTGTTGCCTTTCACATTCACCCCACACGGGTTTGGCTTTGTGGAGCGCTGAGGCAGGTGAGGATTTGCTCTCAGAAACAGCCCAAACGTTGCTGCTCATTTGCACCCTTCAGCTTAGGGTGGCCCTGTGAAGGCCCTTCTGTTTGCAGACTGTGGGCTTATGCCTGCCTCCACAAGCTTTATCTAGCAGAGGCAGACGTTGTCCCTGTCCTGAAGAGGCTAGACATCTGCAGTTTGGACATGGCCCAAAGGTCACTTGCTCCGGTGTGAGAAGCTTCTGGTGTAGGACTGTCCACAGCTAAAAAGCAAAGCACAGATCCTGTTCTGTGCTGTACATTTTTTAGCACGCTGGGGAGAGCATGCATCAGTTTGCAAAACATGGGCTGAGTTTGAACCTTAAGCCAGCTGTTGAGCGTTTGTTTGTTTATAACTCCCTGATTTTGAATGCAGTTTGCTTAGAGCTGTAACAAAATTAGCTTGTAAATGCTGGATTGCGGAACTGAAATTATTTTGGGTGCCTGAATGGACTAATTGCAGAGCTCAGCAGTATAGCTCTGTAGAGCAAATCACCCAGGGAGTGCCTGCTCCCTCCCAGCCCAGCCCTGGTCAGGCCAGGAGCACACGGCACAGCTTCCCCAGCATCTGTCGGCGCGCTGGGGCACGGGTGCTATGGGAGAGGCTGAGAGGTAAAGGAACTGAGGGCTCAGGATCAAGGGAAGGAAGCACCTTCTCATGAAGGCATCTCACTGACAGTTCGGAGCTATTAATAGAGGGCTTGGTGAGGCTTTGTTGAGCTGTTGTTTTGATCTTCCCTTTGAATGCAAGGGCTCAATTATACCCTGAGACAGACGTTAGAAGAATCGGGGAAATGTTTTGCTTTCATCTTTCTCTTGGGAAGCCTTCCTTTGCCACATGCCCGGCCGGTGCTGCTTGCTGCCCGGAGAGGCACGCTCCCCCTTGGCCTGCTGCCACTGTGTGTGTGTGCTAGCAGTGCCTGGTGAGTCGTGGTATCGAGATCTTAGAGAATGTTTGCCCTTGGCCTGTTGATTTTACATGTGGGAGTAAAAAGATACTGGAGTGTTACTCTATATGCATCACCTGTCTTATACAGAAAGGGCTTTGCCTGGATGGCTCTGCTTTGTAGCTTGTGAATGGGCTGGAGTTCTCTGTGGGAAACATCTTTTCTCTCTCTAGACTCCCCGCTACCCTCTTCGATGCACCAGTGAAACTTGTTTCTTTTCTTTTATAGGTGTCAAATCGACACGAGAAACTTGCAAGGGTTTGCTCCCAGTCCAGCCTCGAAGGCACCTCCAAGCAGAAGAGCCCCTCGTTCCCTAAGCAAGGGCACTCTGATGCAGAACTGTCTGTCTCCCCCAAAAGGAACAATCTTTCAAGGACACACAAAGAGAAAAGCACTTCCCATTTGCTTAGCACAACAAACCAGACTAACAAGGCAGCTGAGGAACAGCCCCAGATGCCTACCCGCCTCTTCAGTTTATCCAAACCAAAGGAAAAGAAGGAAAAGAAGAAAAAGGGCAGGGGACATCGCTCCCAGGAATCCGGTGAGTGTCAGGAGGTCGCAGATGTGTTTTTAGGGTCAGTGAGCTGGCATGCCCCTCCAGCCAGCGAACCTGTGGAAGCCATCTCGCTTTGGACGGAGATGGTAACAGAGAGGGACGGAGAAGATCAGGTGTAATGAGTGGAATTCCCAGCTTCGAGTGATCTTCTCTGTGGGCTTTTCTGCCTGCTCTGCAGCCACTGGGGTTGTCAGAGGGACGGGCTCGCCTCCCTTCTCCTTGTCCTATTCTGAGCAGCTTCCACAAGCTGGCTTCTCTCTGTGTTTTTCAGCTTGCTCTGCTTCAGAGGGGATCATGCTTCCACGCTTTCAGAGCCTGCTTGGAGTCTTCCCGTGTACCTCAAGATGCTTCGGCAGCATTGCTGACATTTCTAGTACTGTTCTAGTTTGTAAGCAATGTCTCCAACCTTTCTCATGCGCTCTCCCTTCCCCCGAGCTGGTCTACCTTGTCTATTGATCTAAAAACTAAATGTGGATATTTTCCCCCCCGATACCCATAGCACTCGGTTCTGCACCTCAGACCTCTTGCCCGTACACAAGTTGATCTCAAGCTCTCAGGTGACCGGCTGATCCATCTTAACTCACTGATGTTTTCCAGCTCGTGTCCAGGAAATTCAGCAGTTTTCCTAATGGCTGTAATTTCCTGATAGCTCACTGGGAACTGGACATCTTTCAAGGCCCCCAGAGGACTGGGCAGAGAACAGGGTTTCCACATGTCTGGAGGGAGTCCTGCTCTGCTTGCTATATCTCTACGTTCCCGTAGTGATTCCCACCTGTTTCTTTTCCCCTCAGATTCTCATTCATCAGAAGCACCTCCAGAGGGTGAGGAGATCTTCTGCTGAGTGGGGACAGCTCCATCGGTCACTCTCAGCTTTCGTACAGCGGACATCTCCCTGCCCGATCCACAGCACAGTGCTGGTGCCTGCATCCGACAAGCATCTGGAGGTTTTCATTAAAATGTTATGAAAGTTTATAAAGTGGTGGGAAGGGGCCTCTTTCCTTGGGTTTGCGTGAATTGTCGCTGCAGAGGCTTCCCGCACAGCAAGTGGTACCATCTCCCTGTGCAAACCTGGATTCAGGTCTGTTGGGACGGATGTTTGCAGTCTGCTCGTACTGCTAAGGGATGAGAGAACAAAGCCTTAAGGGGTCTGTGCCTTCGTATTCCCCTTTTGTGGGGAAGATAACCAAAACCAAGCATTCAGAAAAAGATTAGGACTCTACAAATGGTGCGTACACACTGGCGTATATAGATATACTGTACATACCCATCTCTGTATCTCTGTATCCACTGGGATATGCTGAGGTCTGTACAGCCAAGCTTAGCTCGGCCCACGGGGATAGGTGACGCCTGATGACTTTCAGGGAGTGTGTAGATATCAAATATCTTGCCCTTACTGCCCCGGCTGTAACACCGCTGACTCGCACACCCCTTGGTGCTCATGGCATGGGTGCTGGGATTCAGCAAGGTACTGCACACCAGGGAAGAGTAACAGTGTTCAAAAGAAAAATTCAGGAAACAAATAAAATCAAAGATACTTCCAAAAGATTTATGTGGGGCGGACGAGTTATGTGTCAAAGTGTTTCCAGAATCAAGCAGAACTTGGGGTATATTTAAAGTGATGCAGAAAAGAGAAACTGGGGAGGCTTGGAAGGCAACTCTAGGAAGCCAGGAGAGAAGGTCTTTAAGTAGGAAAAACTCTAAGCAGCTTTTTTTAAGCACTCTCTTGGAGCTACAGCTCACTCCTTCCCATCTCTTACGTAAAGATTTGTTTTGCTTGGATCTATTTCTCCAGTTGTCTGACATCCCTTCAGACAAGCCTGATGGCTTATGGGAGTGGTGGCTGGAAATCTGCTTTGAGGGACCTTGGTTCTGTTATGTGTTTTCTTTCCCCCTCTCTTTATGTTACTGCCAGGCTTCTGTTCCTCCGGATTTTGTCAGCTTCTCCAGCTTGTTTCTAAGGCAGAGCACCAGCGATTTCAGGGCACGTTGGTGAGACAGGTCAGAGCAGAGTGAACTCTGAGGAGACAGCTTCTCAGTCCCACGCCTCTACAACACTGTGCCCTTGTTTCTGGGGAGGAAAATAAATTTGCCTCAACAAAACCGCTGTGCAGCAGGTCCTAAGGCCGGCATGCCAGGTGCGTGTCCCTCGCTGTGTGAGTGCATCCGTGTCTGTGTCAGCCTCAGCAGAAGGGGAAGGTTCGAGGACAGCTCTCCATGCAGAATCATAGAGTCTTTTCGGCTGGAAAAACCTCTAGCGTCATCAAGCCCAGTTGTTCGCCTAGCACTGCCAAGTCTGCCACTAAAGCGGCATATGCCGACGGTGAGGTGTTTGTACACCTGTGGAGTACCACAGGGAAGAGGAATGCAGCAAGCCAGTTCTGTTCCCTGCATGATTGTTCCAGACCCTCTGAGGTCAACTGGCCGAGTGGATCTGTGAATGGAGATAGGACGTTATCAGCTCCAAAATAACCCAAAGGTTTGCTCCGAGTTGGATGCATTTCCTTTCCTACCAGTTTTGCTGTAATCAAAACCAAAACCATACAACACAACAATTCTTTAGTTGCACTGTTGTTTGATTTCGCTTCTCCCAAGCTAGGAACACCAGCAGTTGTCAGAGCTGGAGTCTGATGCAGATCAGCAGCGTTGCAGGTGAGAGGGGTGCTCCCGTGGTCTGTGCAGGTCTCTGCTGGAGCCCTGAGCCGCCTGCTTGCTTTTGAAGCTCTCTGAACTACTAAAATGCAAAAAAGAAAAAAAAAAAAAAAAAAAAAAAGGAAGAAAGGAAAAGGGTTGAGATTTAATTTTTATTTTGCTTTTTTTTTTAATGTTATTTGGTGCTCGTTCTTAATTGCAAGCGGGGCTTGCAAAATTATTTATCTTTCTGTTTATTTGAAAGAGTTCTTTTTTTAAAAGAAGTTTACTTGGTTTTATTTTTTTATTTTGCTTTTGTTTGGGGGTTGGGGGTTGGTTTGGTTTTTTTCTTCCCTTTTTTTTTTTTCTGTTTTGTTTTTATTTTCTTACCAAGAGAAGATTGGTAAATCCAACATTCTGATCTCCCTGGTTCCTACCCAACCAGGGTTTGGGCAGTGCCATGCCCACAGTTACATGATTTCAACTGAGAGCTTTCTATAAGGCAGAGCATCTTTGGGCTGGAAAAGTCTGGGAAAGAGAATCAGTGACTTCAGACAAGAGTCCTCCTATCAGCTCTTTTCTTTGGTTAAATATTTTCCTTAGGTTTTCTTATGCTTCTTGGAGGCAAAGGGAGAGCAAAACACGAGGTTCTGCAGTGCTGTGAGGGCCTGGGTGGATGTCCAGGTGGATCCGGGCAGCTCCTCTTGTCTGGAAGTTTTGTTGTTACCTTCTCAACGAGAAAAGCACCCGTTGAACAGGCTAACTTCTGCCCCACTATTTGCATGGCTGGGAAAACACATGTGCCAAGCTGAAGTTTTTGGAAACCAAACCAGTGCATGGCTCATTTACTGTTGTATAAACAGAGATCAGGCCCTCGGTATTTCTGAGCACTCCCTGGAGTCTATAATAGCCTTTGCCAGTCTGAGCTTTTCTTCTCATCCCAGTGTCTTTTCCCCAGCATTGCTTGAAGTCACAAAGCAGGGAAACATTCTGTAGCTCTGAGAAGGGCCTCAGTAGGGAGACCCAGGGCAGCAGGGCCGAGTCCGCCTGGTTTCAGTCCCTCTTCTGACCTGTGCACTCCAAAACGAGCACCCAGGGCCCTCGCTGGAAGCAGTACTTGCTACATGAGCTCTGAAGGCCCGTTTGTCAAAGATACCGTGGGTTTGAATCAGAATTATCCTGAAGGAAAATACATCAAAGCTGTTTGCGTCTGACATCCCAGTGGGCAGACCTTTGTCCCTGGAGGATGTACATTGCTACATGACTCACTTTATTTGGATTGAAGCCTCTACTCCCACACTGCTGCTTCCTTCTGTTACCTTTAGGAAGGTGAGGACTTGTTTTTACTTCTTCAGCCTTTTGTTTTTTTCCCACTCAGGTTTTCTTTGGAAACACTTGGCATAGGTTCCCAGAGTCTGATTCCCACTCTGATCCCTGCGGATTGCCTAAGGTTGTCTGCTAGACCACGGTCCCAGTTTTACAGCCCCTTTTCCCAGCCTTAAATCGTGTTTGCTTCAGTTCCGGGCCTGGCCCTCATCCTGCAGGTGCTGGGAGCATGTTTTTCCTTCAGCCCAACCTGACGCTGGGCCTGGTTCCCACTGAGAGAACCCAAACCTCCTCATCCTGTGTGGGGTTCCTGGGGCACGGAACAGTTTTGGCAGTGTCTCACATGAAGTACAAAGGTGGTCAGTATCAGCCAGGAGACCCCGGGAGCAGGGAGCAGTTGTAGGTGTAGGACTTGGTGGAGATGTGTGGGGTTTGCCTTAGTTTCTTTTAAATGCCGTGATCATCTCAGCATGTAACTTTCTGTCAGTTTGATGCCTTAAAGCACTTTAAATGGAACTGGTGGTGTCACTTTTCAGTTCAGTTATGTGGAGACAATCAGCTGTGTAGTTGCTTTCCCCTCTGCATGCCCAGCACGGCCCGAGCTGCACAGAGCAGTGTTACCAGCACTGGCCTGCCCTTGTTCTGGGAGGGGACAAAGGGCCAAGCGTTTTGTATCATTATTAGACCAAAGTGGCTGTGAACATGATGACAGACCCACCGCAGGGTGAGCCCTTTCCCCATGGGAGAGCCCAGCAGTCATTTGCTCACGAAGCCCCCTGGCCTCACACCATGGCACTTAGGAGCAGGCACCAGGAGCGGAGCAGTTGGCTTCTGATGGCCCGGCTGTGTCGCCCTGTGTGACCCCACACCACCACCCTCCTCCTCCTTATTCCTGGAGTTTGACCACTGCTGAGAAGCAATGCCATGAGCTTGAGCTGGTTTGTACGGCCTTCCAAAGGCAAGAGCATCTGTAGAGCCTGAAGTCTTTGCACCTTCCTTGCTGCATTAGGATATCTCAAAGCTGTTAGCGAAACGCCCGAACCCAGTCCTTCCCATTGCCACTGGGTCAGGAGAGGTTCATCAGGTGCCAAACACCATGGAAGCTGTGCAGGGTGTCTGGCACGGAGCAAGGGAGGAATGGGGAGGGGGTACAGGAGAGAGCATCTGCTTAAATCCCACAAAACATTCCTTGTTAACCAGAACTCTGGAAGTTATTCTGCCTGCTGGCCAGGTTTGGGAATTCAACGTAATTTAAGGCATCCTTTTAAAGAAAAAAAACCTCCCCTGCTGCTCCTAACTCTTGCATCGCTTCTCAGAAGGGGCAGCAATCAGCGATGAGTTCTTGATCCAACGATGCAGCTAAGTTTTAAAGATAGGCGAGCTGAACTGGTGACACCTCTGGCTCCTGGGTCACGGGAAGCACAGCGCTGGCTCCCAGCCCACCTGCATTTTGGGGGCTCGGTGCCTTTCCTTCCACACGCATTTCACTGACACTGATGCTTTGCCCAAATATATTCTGCTTCCTTCGCTTGGGGGGTGGGGGGCAGGATGACGTTCACTGCTTGGCGTACAGCTGTGAGCTTTGTATGTATTTAAGCTGTCTGTAGGTATCAACCATTTCCATGCTCTGAAGTATTTTACTGTTCTGTCGATATTAAACGGTGACTCAAAAAGAAAATAAAAAAAAAAATCTTACGTCCAGTTCAGTTCGCCTATGGTTAAAGTTTAGCCTGGTGTTTATGTTGTACTAATACGGAATGCACTTGAGTAATTCCCAGAGCGTTGAGGAGGTGTATTAGAACAACCCGATGTACCTCTGCTTTTGGTTTGTTTCTTTAAAAAAAAAAAAGAGAGAGAAAAAATATGCTTTGCATTTTCATGTTGAACCCGTAAAAGTTTAAAAAAAAAAAAGTTTAAAAAAAAAAAAGGAATTTTTAAAAAAGAGGGTAAAACCTAATTGCTGTATGTTAATTTGTAATTATGTAAAAAGTGAGCAGGTTATTGACTGTAAAATTCTTCAGTTTTTCTGTAACTTGCCAGAAACCATTTGGTTTTGTAACAAGCTTTTATTTATCTTCCTTTTTAGTTATCAGCATCAACCTCTTGTAAAGTCATTTTTCCTCTAAATAAATTTGATTTTAAGTCTGAGTTTTCTGCCTGATTTCTTCCACCCCTCTGGTATTCCTGCCATTGACTTTGTTGCATGGGGGGTGAAGGAACAGATGCAGCCCTACCTGTAATCAAACATCTGCATGGCTTTTATCACCAGGGTTCCACCATGCACCCATTGGACTCTTTATTTTTCTTCTCTTTGAAGATTTACGTTCTGCTTAAGGGTCGTAGTGATGCTCAGCTCTTTTTCTCCCACTTTTTCATCCTTTTACAAGAGGAGGAAGTGTCACAGCCATTATCTCAGCCACTTCAGCTCCCAGGCAGGCTCCTAGCACTGAGATAACCTGCAGGTGGTGGCCGCAGGTGCTCTTATGCCCTGCAGTTTCTGTCACCCACTGAAATTACCGCTTATCTCAGTTAAAACCTGGGTAACTCCGGTTCCAGGGTGTTCCATCTCATTTGGCTGAGAACTGGAGATGCTGCCTCACATCCTGGAGGGAACACTGTATAGCAGATGAGTTGGGAAATGCCAGTCCCCCTCCAACGCCCCACTGGCCAGCAGTGGGCTGCATTTCACCTCCCGGCTCACTTCTCTGTTGCTCATGTTGTGTATAAGACCCGCCTGCTGTCCGTGCCCCTGAGCGTGCCTGCTGCCACAGAGCTCAGAGCCTGGCAGCTCCCAGGGCGCGGGATGGCAGATGAAAGGGCTTTCCCGTACCTCTGAGCCTGATCGCGGGTCCTCCTTTTTTTTGCATTCCCATTCATCCTCGCTCACCTATTTACCAAAGCAAATAAAAGCTTTTGCCGCAATGATGACGGCTCCTGCGTTTGAAGAGTGCTTTCTCCTGTGGGCCCCATCAGCCCCACGCTTTGGGTGCCTCCAAACACCCTGGCTAAGGCAGCTATCCCCTAAGGAGCATGGGGTGCTCTACGGCACGTGCCCCTGCACTAGGCAGGAATCACCCCAAGCCCTTCCAGAGCTGCTGTAAATGCAGCAGCACTGATGCACCCAGCTGCTGCCATGCCATGGGCACCAGTTCCAGGAGGAGGAAGAGCACATTTACTACGTGTGATTTGTAATTGGGAGAGAAGGACAGTTCTGCTGCAGAGCCCGCTGGGCAGTACAGCTGGGGTTCTCTCCATGCCCCATGGGCAGCTTATTTTAGATAGTCCCTGAGCAGCACCTCTTCCTTTTGCTCCCTCCATGCATCCTCTTCGCTGCCTTTGCTGATTCAGTCCTGGTGCTGGCTGCAAACAGGAGGGCTGTGAGGGCACAGGTGCAAGCTGGCCTGGGGCTCGCAGACAGGCTTCTCATTCATGGAAGCTTTATTAAGAGAAGGGAAGGCAAAACCCTAATTAGTTCGCTGAGTGAGCCGCCTTGTGATCAGATGCAAGGTGAATGGTAAAGGGATGAGTTAGTTTTTCCATTGAAGGCTCCTGGGTTTTGTTAATTAGTTAGAGGGATGCTAAACACTGCAAAGTGTTGATTTGTTTAGGGTTGGAACGTGTTTCAGTTAAGGGGAAGATAATACTTGACATTAGCTGCTGATACAAGAGATGTTGCTTCGACCTTTTTAATCTATGTGTGCAAGAATAAATAACGCAGCTCTGGAGCAGCGCAGATAGGGAGATCAGAGCTAGCCCTAGCTGCTGGTGCCCATTGCCGTGCCTTCCTTTCACCAAAGAGCCAATTCCTGCCAGGTGCATCTTCCCATCCAGGCTGGCGAGCCTAATCAGGCAGGAGTTTAATTAGAGCAGTGAGTCATTAGCAGAGCTCTGTGGGAAACCCCAGTGAGCTCAGGAGGGCCCTGGCCCCGCAGGGAACAGTGTGGGCAGAGGAGGGGGCCGGACCTGCAGGGCTTGGGAAGCATCCACCTCTCTGAGTGTGTCTGGTCTGTTGTTCCTCCAGTGACCCAGAGAGGGTAACTGGTGTTTATGTGGCTCCCTGCACCTGCAGCAAGCCCAGCACCTGCCCCAGACTGCCAGAAATGCCATGGCACTGACTGCCCATGACACTGACTCTGAGAGCAGGAGGATCCTACAGCGTTTGCTCTGGACAGAGGATGTCAGGAGGGATGGAAGGACACACGGGAGAGCCAGGATCCGTCCTCTGGAACTGGTTTCCCACCAGCATCTGGAGGTGGGTGCAGACGTACACAGAAGGATCCTTGTGTGGGATGCAGATGCTGGCAGTGCAGCGCATGCCGGGGCGAGGGAAGTGACATGTGCGGGTGCTGACAGCGTGAAAGCCAGGCTTTCTTCCACTTAATTGGATTTGTTATTCAGCTGAGAAACACTGAATGGCTTGGGTGGGCTCCAAGCTCACAATTTCGGTTAGGAAGTCAGCAAAAATAATGACAAAGTAGGTCATGCTGCTGCGAACAGTCCTGATGATCTTGCCCAACAGTCAATGACATTAAATAAGGAGGTCATGAAATGGAAAGAAAAAGGGAGACTGTAATGGCACAAACAATTGGGCTCAGCCTCTGCTGTTTACTCACCAGGAGCCTCCTCCAGCCGCACCTAGTGCACCTCAGCACTGGAACAAGAGGGATTCAGCCCAGTTTAAAATTCCCAGTTGCAGGGAGTTGGTGACAATGGTTTCTTCTGCTCTTGGAAATATAACTACAACTGCATTGAATGGCTGTTTGTGAGCCTCGACCCTCTTTGGAGGTGGAAGTGCTCTGGGTTTATCTGAAGGGAGAAGGTGCATGGGGAACAGAGAACAGCTTGCCCTGTGACTTAATGCAGGGAGGATGTGCAATGCTGGGCGTTAATTAATATGCATGGGAAGAAGACAAGCCAAGGACACAGGACTTCAGTGCTCTGTACAGACATGGGTGAAATTGAGACCACATTGGGTGGCTGGAAAAAACATTTCCCCACTCCAAGAATGTGTCTAAAAGGCCAGCAAAATGCCAGAGCCAGCCTCTGTATGGATGTGGGGCTTCCTCAGACACCGGAGGTATTAAATCACCAGCTACTCTGCTTTTAATTGACTCCAGTGAAAAAAGAGCGAATGAGCTCAGATGATAATTCCCTGCAGGGATTCGTTGCACAATAGTATTATTTCAAGGGCAGCTGGGGTCATGCTCAGAAAATGCGTATTTAAAAGCCAACAAGGCACTTTGAATTTCATTTAAATAAGAGATAGGAGCGTCAGCTTGTTGGCCCTAGGGAGATGCAGATGGTCTGTCGCTAGGGAAGGAGGGCTGGGACCTGGAGTAGGAGCCTGAGAGAGGTCTGCACCCGGTTCCTGCTCCCTGGCTTCCCTCCTCTCTCCTCCAAATGCTTTGGGAACTGAATCTCAGCTCCAGAGTGGGGCTGAAAGGCATCTTGGCAAGGGCTGGATCCATGCATGCCAGGGCCATCTCCGGGATGGGCTCTCAACTGCTTTGGGGGTCATGTCCAAGCTCCTGAACCACCCCCAGCAAGGGCTGACCATGGCACACGGACGCTTTTATGCAGCAGTGGGATCACAGAGCCCCTGCAAAGCCACCAAACGGAGCCTTACCTACTGAGAAGTAGAAAAACTCTTTTTAAAAAGCAAAAAAATCAATTCTAAATTTCTTCCTATCCTTTCCAGATGAAAACCTGACCTGCTCTGGCTGCAGCTTTGCATTGTTCCATCTGTGCTCATCTCCCACTCCCCTTTTACTTTGTTGCTGCTAACTGAGAAACCTTTCTATTTTGCACTGCATGTAATTCCTTAGCAACAGGTTGCTGCTGTCACGGCTGCTGGTGATTGCTTTTGAATTGTCTGTCGGGCAGGCTCCAGAATAAATACAAAAGAGCACGTCTTTGCATGGCTCATATCAAAGCTAGCCAGTTGCAAAGCCTCTGATGCGCTATTTAAAGTCCCAGCATCCTGTATAAAACCTTAATCAACAAAACTGAAAGGGATTTCACTCACACAGTCCCGCTATTTTTCATTCTCCTGCACATCCAACAGTAATTTCTGGGCTGTGAATTGGTTTCCCAAATAGCTCGTTAATGAGCTTTTTCTATGGAGCCTTGTGCTCGATTCTCCCCAGCTCAGGTCTGCTGACGCCACTCGCATACTGTTTTAGGGACAGGGGGCCATGTTCCCGGTCTCCTCTGCTGCTTTGAAATTCAGGTTCTAAACCATTCTGAGTCCCTGTGCGTGCTGCTCATAGGACATTTTGCTTCTCGATCGTTGCGTCCACTGTTAGAAAAGTAGGAAATACAAATTTGCAAGGTCCTGCTCTGCCAGTAGCTGCCCTGCAGCGATGCTGTCACCTCCGGAGCCTGGAGCCTTTCAGAGCAGCTCCTCTGGGAGAGCGAGAACAGCACATGGAGGAGCAGCATGAGCAGGGGACACAGCTGGAAAGCCCATTTCGCCTGTCAATGGGCCTCTTTCTTGAAAGCTGCAGCAGCCAAGAGAAGGCAAATAAGGAAAACAGAAGTATAAATGCTTCTCTTCTTCCTTATAAATTACCAGCTTAGTCTGCAGGAACACGGCTGAGTCTGAGCTGGGCCCCCTCAGCCTATTTGGCAGGTTTTGCAAGGCCATGGTCTGACTGCGAGTTCTCCTGCTATCATTGCACAGCTCGGGGGTGACACGTGGGCTGTCCCCAGCAGGGTGTTCTGTGCCTTTCAGTTAACACAAGAAGCCCTGGATCTTATTCCCAGCTCTGTCACTCACCGTAACGCTTAACGCTGTGCCTCAGTTTCCCAAGCTCTGAAGCAATAATGACTACAGCCAGGCTGGCTGCAAGAGTTGGTTGGTTGTGAACCGCCCCACTGAGTGCCAAGCCTGTTATTATTCCTGTTATTATACCTAAATCCAACTTGCTTAGGAATGAAGAGAAGACTCCTGTGAAAAGCACACAAATGCTTTCCCAGATCATCATTTTTATTAAAGTTTGCAGGCAGCTGAAGAGAAAAAACAGCAACAACAAAAACCCTACAAAATGTAAATAAGTGTCATTGAGAGTGCTGCAGAAGGGCTGTATGCAAAGTGTTCTCCTCCCGGCAGCAAAGGGCACTTGCTGCCCCTAAAAGGCCTTTGCTGTTGGAAGCAATGGTGACAGCTTGCAGTGCATTGCATCACCCAGCTGGCCCCACGCAGGCAGAAAGGTGGGCCAGGGTGCCTGCAGCGGGATGAACCAGGCCAGCTAGGATTTGGCAGCTCTGTGTGTGACCCTAAATGCAGCCTGAGTGCAGAGATCACCCAAATGTAGGTCATGGAGGCCCAACCTCGTGCCAGCCCTGTGCTGCCTCTTCCCTTTGGCCTCACTTTGCAGGAAAGGAGGCAAGAGGCCTTGCTTGCTCCGCAGGCCCGACTAGGCCCCACTGTGCAGCAAGGCCTATGTTCCTGCTCGTTTGCTAATTACACCCTCACCCACACGCTGCTGGGTGAGCACACGGAGGGGAAGCGGAGGCCCTGCTCCAAGCAGGCAGCAGTTTTTATCTGGCGACGCATCTTGCCGCAGCGCTGGCGTTTTGGCAGCACACGGCCTGGCAGCTGCGCGCGGGGAGCAGCCGGGCCTCAGGCCCAGCACTGGGAAGGAGGGAAAACACCAAAAAAGATCCACAGTGCAAAACCAAAGGCACCTGCCCTGTCCCACCAAGGCACTGGGTGCTGCTGGCAGCTGCACATAGCTCCCACGCTTCAATATTTCGGCAGCTGTAGTCTCTGCGATGTGGCCAGAGAGCCAGGTGCTGAGTGCTGGGCTCAGCCCTTCCCTTTCCTCCACTTCCCCAGCCCCTTTTCCCTATAAAAAAATGCTTCCATATCACCCAGACAGCAGGTATCGCCAACAGCAAGCTCACTGCTATAAAAAAAAAAAATTAAAATCGCTTATCCCGCCCCCCCTCCCATGAAGTAACTGTGGGGGATGCACCCTGGTGTACATCCTCCCTCTTCATTCTCACATTGGGCCACCAGTATCCATCAGTATCCACCAGCTAGGTGGTCCTTTGTGCCCCCGCAGATCTGGAAGGGATGCAAGAGGCTCCTCAGCACCCTTTGTGGGGAACGGGAGGAGGACTCAGTGGCTGCGTCAGCTCCAGCAGCAAGGCAGGGGACGTGGATGTGATGCCGGCATCTGGGGAAGGAAAGAAAAAAGGAGTTAATTGCTGTGTTGGGAGCAGAGCTGGTGCCATGCACAGAACAGGTTTTGCATGTTGGCAGCTACTGGGGTCCCCTGACACCCAGCTCCTTTTCCCTATAAAAAATGCTTCCACAGGCATTGCCAACAGCAAGCTTACAGCTCCTCCAAAACCATCCGTGTGACTGTGATTTCCAAGGAGCTGATTACCACAGTCTGAGGCCAAGCACACACTGCACATGTTTCCATCTGCCCAGGTTCGGAAAAGCCTGATTTTCATTGACTTTCCTCCCCAGGCCAGCCACTCCCTTCCAACACTGCCTGATAAACTGGCTCCAGAGACAAACAGCAGCAGAACTGCCCTCCCTGCTCAGCCTGCCTTGCTGTTACATGCATGCAAATGGCATTCCCTAGGAGCCACTGACAGAAACCAGTTGTGACTTTGTTTGGGCAATAACAGCAAGGTTCGAACAGGTTTCTAGCATCGAACTCAGCAGCAAGCAGGTTAGGAGCAGGGAGATTATCTACAGGTTTTTGGTCTGTCCTGAATACTACTGCGGGCATCCACAGCTTGTGCAAGGCAAGGTGGCCAGCTGCAAGCATGGCAGCAAAAACCTGCGGCTTCTTGCCCAGCGTGAGCTGACCCAGCTCCATGTGGAAGGGAAGCCAAGCCTGTGCTCATAAAAGGCTTGTTATCTCCACTGTAATTAAATAATCAGGAAAAGAGTCATTGAACAGATCTGATGTTTATTGTGACCACAGCCTGGCAGTACCAGAATGTAGTGCTGGGCCTGGCAGGTTGCCGCAATCCTCATTGGCACTTTGGGACCAAAGTTCAGCTTTTCAGTGCCAGAACAAAACCAGCTCCCACTCAGCAATGCCGCCTCACCCAGGGCAGGCAGGAGGTGTTGGGAACTGGTGTCACCATGTCACCTGTACAGGAGCATGGCATTGGCTCCTGGTTTTAGGGTGGGACTTAGGATTTAGCACCTGGGAGCCAGTCCCCAGCCCATCAGTGACCTCATCCCATGGAAATGAGGCTGTCACACAGGACAGACAGTTTGGAGAAGCCACTTCTAATTTGGAGACAAGTAGCTTGCAGAACCTGCTCCTGCTATTGCCTCAAATCACCTCTTGGGAGGTGCAGAGCTGTCCCCATCAGCTGTCACTGCTGTTCATTTAGAACACCACTACACCACCCGGCATCACACCCCAAGCTCCCGACCAGGCTTTGCTTGTGTTTATAAACAGAGGGCCATTATTAGCGGAGTGCTCAGTATTGTATTTCCCATTTGCAATCATTTGCCTCATCATGCTGTAATTCCTGTGGGAACCCAAAGCTGGCTCGGCCAGCTCTCCCCCCAGCTCAGCCTGAATTTAACACCTTTTACTCAAAATTCCTGCCTCCAGCCAGGGCAGAGGCCATGTGATGTCTGCAATTAGTGGACACATCCGAGCAGGTCCCATCAGCACCAGTGCAGCTCCCCCATTTCACACCATCATCGGAGTCACCCTCACCAGCTCTCCAGCCACATGTGGGAGGAGACCAGGCTTTCACATTTTATGCTGCTAATCACGCTCAATCCCTGGAATTACAGCTGGCAGCAAGCACTGTGTTGATGTCATGCTGCATGTTTGGCAGGGGCACTGGGAGCTCTGCCCAAAGATGCACCAGCACAAGGCTGCCCTTGGCTCCAGGACGGATGGAGGCTAAGCCTCTGGGGACATGCTTCCAGCTGAGCCATTTTATGCCTTCCCCAGATGAGGCACATTCCCCTCTGGATTAGTAGTGGCTGCCTGCTCACATAGTGCACCAGCACCTGGAGAAAACTGGGGGAGGGGAAGTGCCCACCTGTCTTCTGGGTGCCCCTTCCTGAAAGAGGATCTCACAGGGACCAAAGCAGGTGTTGCAGCAGAGACCCTCCCATCATGGGAGCTGCAAGCCAGCAACCCCCTTGGCCAGACCTCTGCAGGATGATGGAGTAGCCACAGGACCCTACAGCCAGTTATCCCAGGTCGTGAGCCCAGTTTTGACACAGGTGCAACAACAACCAGCTAAGTAAAGAGCAGGAGATGTCAAAAGCATGGCATAGGCTGCATGTGCATATCATAAACATTTGGACCTGGCCTCCACTATCCAGCTCTGGTGCTTTATTTAAGGAGATGTCTGTGGCTGAGGCTAGAACATTAAGTTATTAAACAACAAACACACATACACACACACACAAAAAAACCCTAGAAAAATAAAATGAAGAGATGTTCTTTTTGTGTATATTTTAAATACTTCTTTTAACTGAGGATTGGAAATGAAGCCAAAAAAGCATAGAAAACCCTTACACGCTGACTTTTCACCAGCTTTTCATGTAGGCTGGTATATTACAGTTCCTACCTTTCTTGTGCTTGTGCCAGGCTCCAGCATACAGTAAAAAATATTATCTATCCTCTACAAAGAACTTCATAAAGCCTGAACAATCCAAATAGAGCACAGAAGAAAAAGGTAGGAGAAGAAAGTACAAGCTCTGTGTTTTGGGGAACTGCTTTTTATTCAGTGGCTGAAGAATCAACTCTCACCTCAAGCTGTTCCCTATTCTCACTCCAAGCAGTGGGGCTGGTGTTGAGCTTTAATATTCAGACACATCTGCTACCAGAGGAAATGAATTTTTGGCTCCAAGGCAGCTATTAAAGGGGGGCCCCATTGGCCCACATTGGAAATGATGGAGTCCTCACACTCTTTGCTGCGATATTTAATAGCTGAGCGGCAGTTAATTAGATTACTGAGCCACTGTGACAGATGCTAGGCAACGCCTGAGGAGGAGAATTTGGAAAGGCCATTATCTCCTAGCGCTGGGAAAGTTCTTGGAAATCTCATTTTAGCCCTTTCCACTCTCACCATGCCCTCACTGTGGTCCAGCCCATGTTGAAGCCGGGCATTTTGCAAATCAAAGGCCATTATATATAACGCTGGGTGCTTTTTCCACTGGAGACAAGCAGGTGGTCATGTAGGGCAAACGCCTGGTAGTGGTGCCAGGAGCTCCTCTTGGCTTCCCAGCTGCCATCGAAGAGAAGAAGATCACTGGGAAATGTCAGAGCACTTTGGTAATTTCACCCGCCAGGCGATTCCCAGGTGCACCAACCTCATGGATTGCGAAGCAGGGAAGTGAGCGGGTGTCAGAGGCTTTGGGCAGCATTCTTTCTTCCCTGTATTAAGTGGAGTGGATTTTGATGAAGATACGGAAGAATTCCCCTCCCCACAGTCTCACTTTCCAAGGAAAACCTTAATTGAGGCTTGCTGATCCCGCCCCATGGGCGAGGGTTTCCCAGCTCCCGCAGCTAACTGAGAGGCAACTTCCAACCACCACAGCAGGGCTGCATGCATTGCTGGCACCCAGAAACCTGCAGGCAGAGCTAGCAGAGGTGTTATGGACTTCCTGGGAAGATAACTTTGCACTTGGATGGCGTTTGTTTCCAGCGCAAAGCAAGAGAGCCTGACCTATTCCTGGCCATCTACATCTTGGTACAGATTGGTGAAAATGTGCAAAGCTCAGTGGGACAAAACTGATAACCAGAATGGCAACTAAACATCCCACTGGGGAGGAAAAGAGGAACCATCTGCCCTCTGCCAGTGGTGTTGGAGTAGTACCTTTCCTGAGCACGTGAAAACCAGAGCATCGGCATTACACAGGACACTAGTCTTCTTATTCCCATACACCCCAAAACACCAATAAACACATTCTTTTTCTGGTTACAAAACCCCTTTTCCTCCCACTCAGGTCTCACACAGAAGTCTCAGAAGTGCTGATATAACAAGCAACAGTTTGGATGTTAAATAAACACCAGAACCATCAAATGCACCATGGCTTCTAAGCTTCTACTGCCCACTGAAATGTAAATAGAGAGCATAAAAAGAGATGCAGGATTCCCCAGCATCCTAAGGGTCACTTGCCTACATATTCATCAGCTCCAAAGCGACCACCCAGCAAAAATATCAAACTACTGAGGTGTTTTCCAAAGCGCTTGTTGCTGTAGTATCTCTCTGCTCTCAAATTTAGGTGCTTTTACTCGTAGATACCACAACCCCTCACAAAAAACGTGGACAGTATGTACTGCATTGTCCTATCCATAAAAGAAGGTGTGGGCTCTGCTCTCTCTCCCCACTCATGCTTAGATGGAAGTCAACACAGAGCTGACTATCCTCTTCTGGTGCTATGTCCCTCTCACCTTTAAATGAAGCCTTCTCATAAAAAAGGGGCATACTGCAACTTGTGGTTTCAGTGTGGTGTGTGGAGATGCTTTTGAGGCAAAACAGTAAGTTATAATTTTAGAGAACACCCTTACCTTACTGAGTTCCTGAAAACAAGCCCTCGAGCCTCGCCTCTCATGACGGCAAGTGCTTCCAGGTGCTGACAAAAGCTGTGGGGATGAGTGAATAAGGCACCGTTGTGATACAGTTCCACGTGTCTGATGTAGGGTCGTAGCAGTCCAGCGTTTTGCACCTCTGAGTCCCAAAGTAACCACCCACCACATAGAGTTTATTTCCCGAGGCCAAAGCATGGCATGACATGCGCTTGGCTGTCATGTCCCCGATGCGTGTCCACTGGTCTGTCTCGCAGTCAAAGCGATAGGCAGATGCTGCTGTGAACTCCGTGTCTCCCCCCATGATGAAAATCTGACTGCCCAGGACTGCGGCTGCAGTGTAGCGCCAGGGCTGTGGGCATTCCGCTTTGATCGTCCACCGATTCTCCACCGGATCGTAGCACTGCACTTTGGACACCATGTCCCGGTGGATGCTGGTTCCACCGAAGACAAAAAGTTTGAGCCTGGCGCTTACCACCGCAGCATTGCTCACACCATCTCTCAAAGGAGCCACCATCATCCATTTGTTGGATGCGGGATCATACTTCTCTACTTGCTTCAAGGAAACAGAAGGTGATGCAGGGAAGACCCCAGCCACGGCAGTGTGTCCACCAACCACATACAGGCAGTTTTCCAGCTCGGCTGAGCCATGCCCAAACCGTGCTATCAACATGGGGGCAGCTTTTGACCATTCCTCATGAACAGTATCATAAACCCATACATCTTTGGAGACCCCGTTCTCTGAGCCCCTGCCACCAGTGATGTACACTTTGCAGCCAATGGCACAGGCGCTGAACTCTTTCCGTGGGCTCGGCAGGTCTGCTTTGGGGATAATTTCCTTCGCTTTTTGATCCACTTGGTAGATCTTGTCACACATGAAAGTCTGTCCTCCCAGGATCAGCAAGGTGTGCCCGGCTTTGCGAGGTCTGGCACAGGGACTGGTGACAATCCCGTCATTCTGGAGGATCTTCTTCTTGCACTGAATGGCTTCGTCCAGGACAAGCTTGTTCCTTTCATCCACCATGATCAGGTCCTCACAAGCCAAGGCTTCCCTGAGGCATTCAGAAGGAAGCAAGGCCAAGCGGACATTCCTCAGAAGCTCTGGGAGATAGGCCTTCCGCTCATCCAGATCATACTTCACCCACTGAAGGACGGCCTTAAAGACCTTTTCCTCATCCTCAATTTCTAACTCGTCACTGGAGATTAGGTCCAACAGAGTGTCCTTGGAAAGGTTGTTGAAGTCCTCGCTCTTGTGAACAGTCTCAAAGTTGACCAGGCACATCCTCCAGGAGAGCTCATAGAGCCGCCGGCACTGATGGGCATCTGAGAGCAGCATCATGCCCAGGCAGTTGGAAGGGTAGAGATTCTTCTCCAGGAACTCGGCTGCCGCGTCTCGGACATCGTGGAACTGCAACATGTCTCCAGCCTCCAGGAGGGACTCCGCATTTTCCTCGTTGATGATGATCCGAGAGGAATAAGCAAAGTCCAGCAGCAGCTCCAGCACCTCCGGATGGAGGCTGTCATGGAAATTCACCTCATCATCCAAGCTCTCCCGGAGGCCGTTGCTAAACATGGCTTCGAAGTACCTGCTGGAGGCAGCCAGCACTGCGCGGTGACATGGGAACGACCTGTTTCCTGCCCAAAGGGTGACGTCGGTGAACATGCAGTGCTTCCGGAGGGTGTTCAGGTGGGACAAGACGCAGTCGGGGTGGGAAGCTTTGTGGAAAAGCAGGATGTTCATGGAGCCCGTGCTCGTCCGGGACTTGCGGTTCTCGTGGACGCTGACGGACATGATGACAGATCTATCACCTGGAGAGAAACAAGCAGAACACCAATTATTCTCTTGTTCTTACCGACGTGAGGCGCTGAGCCAGCACCACAACAAGTGCATTTGCCATCCAACCCTGACACGCTGTCAGTGGACCCCAAACCTGAAGCCCCAGCTCTGCGGGTGCTCCTGCACCCTGACTGGCAGCACCCACGTCTCCAGCAGTGTCCGCACCCACACGTCCTCCTGAAATGTAACCCAGCGGGGCGGAAAAGAGGGGAGGAAACTCTGCCCTTTGGTTTCAGCAATGGAGCAACAATGTGAGGCAATCAAAACCCAAACTTGGTGGTAAATCATCTCAGTGTCTCTAGAGGGTATTGGCAAACCGCAGAAGAGTTATTTTTCCTTAGAAAACAGCATTAAGAGAGCATTCCATCCAGGATAAAGGGTACTGGTCTGCACTGGGCTCAGCAGAAATCAAGTTTTTCATGAAAGCTGTTGCAGGTTTAGGAAATGCAATTGCTATTGGCTTTATTTATGACTGTCCCAAGGTTTGAAAAATGAGCCTTGAAAAAAAATACAAAAAACCCAAAGTGAAAAACCTGAGACGTAACTGAGGAGTTAGATTTTTCACATCACCTGCCAACCTGATGCCACCCCTTTAATTCTCTTTTGTGAGAAATGAGCCCAGGCACTCAGCGGAGGGCAGCTGGCGATGCGCGGGATAAGGGCAAAGCAGGACTGATCCCCAGCCCCATGCTGAGCTCTGGCTCACTGACCTCACCGAGACCCAGAGCAGCACAGCCCTCCCACGCTCCGAAGCCGGATGACCTCAAGCGGAGGCTGATGGCCAGATAAGCAGCCTGAATCATGCTCTGCTCACATGTTCCTACCCCCCCCCGGTTCTCCAGAGCCTCCAAAGAGCCCATATTGGACAAATATTTGCAGACATGTCTCTCCTTCCCCCAGCCGCCGTGAATTATTGAGGTTGGTGCTCCCGAGACATCGCTCATTCCTCAGGGCTGTGTCACAGTGCAGGGAAAAGGTCTCTCCAGGCTTCTGCACGTTCCTCACCCGAACTCCTGCAGCCCGTGCTGAGGTTGCCAAACTCATTTCATATGTGACGAGAGGCTGTGCGGAATCAGGGCTCCAAGACAGGACAGAAAATGCCATTGCTGATCCGAATGCATTTTGCGGAAATGGTTTCTGCCATCCACAAGCAGCTCAGGGACAACACTAATTTAAGAGCTTATATGTATTCCAGCACCAAAGCTTTAATGCTGGACTGAGGAAAACAAATGAAACATTTATGAGGCTGCTAAAAGCTATTGATTTAGATTCCTGCTCTTACCACCTCAGAAACCACCCTGCCATAGGCCAGTGCTTCCTTTGCTCCCAGCTCAGGTCACAGATCCGATGGTAACCTTTGATTTGCTTATCCACATGAAGAAATCAAGCTATTTATATAGGGCAGCCATAGAAACAAACAAAAAGATTACAGGAGGGCAGCACCATTTATTCTGACGCTAAGATTAGAAGAGCAACTACTCAGAATGGAAGGAACAGGTTGTTTAGAAATAAGAAATGTCTATATAAAAGCTGTGATTACGTACTAAAAACAACACCAAAACACAACCTTCAAGCATCTAACATTTAACATCTAGCCCAGGGGAACCAAACAGTATTTCTGTGCTATGCGTACTGAACAGCACTTGGGGTACAGCTGGTGGGTTGCAGGCCAGCTCCTACTGGGACTGCTCTTCATAATGCCGTGCCCCAGTGCAGGCACCAGCTGGTTCCCAGTACAGCCTGAAAGCGTGTCTGAAAGCTGGGGGGGCTGTGGCCTCTCCTGGCACTGTTGTCACTGGTCACAGGTCACCCAGGATAGACAGATCAACACACCGAAAGCTGACAGCCTCTGAACTTTGGTTTTCAGCCATCTCAACAGTAAGGATTGCTCCTCTTTTATTCAGCAACTTCCAAGCGGGTTGCTTTGAGGGCAAGCAGTGCAATTCACCTACTTCTCGAATCCTCTTGCAGCTGGGGACAAGCAGAAAAGTGGCTGTTATTATTTCTTCCCTTTGCAAACACACCCCAGCGCTTCTTGCAGCCTTCAGAGAATCTGGCATCATCCCATACATATCAGATGAACTGAAACTGCAGGCAGCAGACATTTCATCTGATGGGTTTCTTCCAAAATCCAGTGGCCTTGTGAACCTCGGAAACCTCCAGCTACAAAGATTTTCTGCGTTTTTCACGTGCACAAACGTATGCTTCTGTTTCAGTAATGCTGAACTGCGAGAGGAGCAGAATTCGCTCCCCCTGCATTCCTCACATCCCTCGCCCGGCTACCGAGCTAAAGAGAAAAACCAGAGCTGCACAGAAGGAGGAACAGTTCACACAAAGGAACCTGTCAGTGCCTCTTCCCGTGCTCCCACCTGCTCTGTGAGCACTCAGGGGGTTATCAGGGCTCACAGCTGCATCCTCCATCATGCAGGATGCGAGCACTACACCAGACGTGCCAACTCGAACAGCAGAAGCCATGACCTGAACAACCTGCTCCTTGGCTTTCTCCATTTTTTTTTCTCCTTTGAAAGATGGCCATTAAAAAAAAAAAAAAGCAAATATCTGCTGCAAAGTCTTTTAGAGGATCTTATTGCATGCACAGGCAGATGATAACCCTTCTCCCATATGGATGAGAGCACAGGAGTAGCAGCTTTTTGACAGCAATCCAGGGCTGTCTGCTGGCTATAATGTTCCCCTGGCTGGCTGCAGCCTTTGTACAGCAGCTATAGGAAAGAAAGGATTTTTTCCAGTGGAGCAAGATAAGGGTGCTTTGGAAATCTCTCCCATGATCGGAAGACAGTGACCCAAAAAGAGATCAGGAGTTGGGTCAGGGAGAAAACACCTCTCTGATCCCAGCTCATGAAGAAAATGCCTCTGGACAGAACAAAGCTGGCAAAGAGAACAGGGCAAGAAAACAAAACATATCTTGAAAAACCCAAGCAGCCCTTAGAAATTGAGTACTTCGAAGCCACATCAGCCCCAGGTTTCCCATCACAAAAGACCTGCATACGAGAGGACAGCCCAGAAGCGTGGTTATATATAAACTATATTTAGCAAGGCTTGGGGTTCCCCCCTCCATCTTAAACCAGCAGAACATCCACAGATCTCCACTTTCATTCCCTATAGGCAGGGAATCCCCAGCTGGTTTGGGCAGGCTGTCTGCACCTTGTGAGCTGATCTGGGTTTCCCCATCCGACTGTAGTGGTGTGCTGCTAACATGCAGGGTGCTGCGTCTATCCCAGCTCACACAGTTGCAGTGCTGTCGCCTTTTAAGAGGACAATATCCAAGGAGTGAACAAGATATTCCCCAGTGAGACTCTGGGGGGGTTCAAGAATCATTTCTGCTTGGAAAATGACAGTGCCCAGACCGTGAAGGTTGGCTGCACACCAACAAAGAGCCCAAATCCCATGAACCGAAGCCGGCGCTTTTTGTTTGCCAATCAGACTTTCGGAGAAGCAGCAAGCAGAACGCATTTCTTTCTGCCCTGCTCAATCGTGAGCTTTTTAAAGTGGTAAATAAGTAAACAAACAAGCAGTAGGGATCCCCGCTGGCTCTGTTTAGACCTGGAAGAAGGAGGCTGGGGAGCTGCCTCCCCTGTCCTGGGAGCGCTGCGATTTAGCACGGGCCGTGCACTGCACACTAGGGGCTGTCAGGAGGATTTAAATGCTAACTGTGTGAGGGTAAGATCAAAGGCTTCAGGCCCAGGAGAGTTTTTGTCATTTCCCTCCTTGATTTACTCCAGCCTGGTTTGGCTGCTCTCCTTTTTCTTGCCACACGGTTGCTGGTAGATAGCCTGAATTCCAAGCAACAGGGACAGGAGTTGTCCACCTGTGTGCACCAGGCTGGGACACGATGCAACAGAGCAGAGCAGCCCTGAGCAGCCAGGAGCACCTGAATTTGCAGGGGAGCAAACGTAAGGTTCATCTTTTCCTCCCTGATTTCACAATATCCACCCTTTGGGTGGAAATGCCATCTCGAATTCAGAGAAAGTTCAGTTTCTTCCTAGAATAAATGCTCTCTCTACTTATTAGTCCTGAATATCTGCGCCTTTCCAATGCTTTCATGAACTGCAATGCCTGGTGCCTAGGCCAGCAACACCACTCCAGGACACAGTTACTGCTGTATGACAGCTGATTCCCCCCTTTTTTTTTTTTTACTTGAAGAGCTGCAATGCAGAACCATAAAGTCACTGTTTCATCTTCACAGGGAAGAGCTCCTTGCAGAGCTGCTCAGGACAAAGAGAAGTGTGGCAATGCACTGACACACACCCCGGATGCAGCCCTGTTTCCAAAGCACGCAAAGCAATTGCTGGGTGGAGGTTTGTCAAAAGGTTTGAGAAGAAGGGGACTTCAGCACACGAAGGCTTTCATCACCTACTCATGGACACCGCTTGAGCTTCAAAAGCAGAAAAAAAAAAAAACATACACACAAAACGGGAAAAGATGGGGGGAGGGGGGAAGGAGGCAAAAAGCAAAAAATAGGGGAAGGAACAAATCTGAAGCGGTTTTTCAGATGTGTTTCATGTCCCTCCAGAACACAGTGCACTACCAGGTGTACAGCTCAGAGCTGCTAGAAATGCTCGGTACTAATAACATCCTTCTGCAAAGAGTGCTTGCGATGAAAGGAATAAAAATAGCAGCCGGCATCACAGCGTAACGCCGCACTCTTTGGGCACAGAGCCTGGGCTGCAGCCAGAGAGGGACAGCCAGGGACCTGCACGGCACCTCCAGGACACGTCCCCTGCCCTGTCCTCACCCAGCTCTGCTCCCTGACAGGGGAGCTTCACCTCCAGCAACGCCTGTGAGCTCAGCGTCAGTCCCATTTGTTCTTCTCTGCAGGATGACTAACGCAGCAAATATGCAACCGTGATTTTTCACCTTGGAATTTGGGCAACATAACCCCGCTGTGAATCAGGGGTACTGCTGTGAGAGAGTTGCGTCCGGCCTTCCTGACCAACTCTTGTCGTTTCGTCATACCTGTGAAGCAAGGGAAGATGGTTAACCCCAGCCCCCACAAGCAGGATTTGGGGTCCCGTCCCAGCCTTTGGGAATGGAAGGCCTCCTTATCGTTTCTTCTCGTCTTCTCACTTTCTCGTCTGGCTGTACATCCTGGACAGAAAACAGAGAGACCACGTGAAAGGCTCCTTCTGTTGGCTCAGACAGAAACTGGGAGGTTTTCCAAGGCCAGTTCTGTAGGCTCCAGGAGATCAGATTGTCTGGAGAAGGTCCGGGCACGTATCTCAACATGCTCACTAAACACATCAGAACTCAGAAACTTGGACTGTCCATCAGTGCTCCCTATCCCACACTTTCCAGTATCCTTCGCTTTAAACCTGTGCTCCACTGAGCCCAAAGCCACCACTTGAATGTCACCATAAAAACCCAATGCGGTATTTCCAAGCCGTACCAATTAGCTCTTGTTCTATCCTGCGAAAGCACTGCTAAAACGGGCAGCAGTGCCCCAGATCTGTGACACAAACTAAGCTGAGCCAAGGGGGACCACATTCCAACCAACACAAAAATACCTGTAAGAAACTTGCTCTGCATGCAAGAGATGCAGTTCTACTTGCAAGTGAGATGTTGGATTTGCTGCTCTGCAGCTGAGTTACTCCATACAGGTTCTGAAGGAACCTGTGAGGCAATCACACCAAGTTCACACTCACCACTAAGCTCGCTGGCTTTGCAGTCCCTGGGAATACCACACCCTCCTACAACCACTAACCAAATCAGGATAAATAATGCTTTTGGCCACGGTTCAGGCTCCAGACAATGGCTTTTCATTGCTACGCCTTAACCCCAGTGGATCTTTTCAGACCCCGTGATTCATTTCAGAGGCTGCTGTGGGGTTTTGTCCTCCCTGCCTGCCCTCCAGCTCCGCTGGTGAATGAATTCCCTTCTGCTAGATCAATCACAGTCGCTTTGCAAAATGAACGCGGGGCTGCGGAAGAAGCAAGCAAGCTTTCAGCCCCGTCTCCCAAATTATACTCAAAAAGGCTCAGAAATGGAAACAATCGACTGGATCGTGGTATCCACCCCAGCCCCATCTGAGCGGGACAAAGTCCTTTTCAAGCAAGCCAACTTGCTAATGTGCTGCACAGGGAGCTTCAAATAGAGACAAGTGGAACCACATGCCACTTCCCAGGAAGGGTTTATAAGACGAGATGTGGTGTGTGTCAAATTAACGCCAGAACAACCGCTGGAGCTGCTGGCTGCAGAGGGCATGCCCACATCCTCCCACCCCGTGCGCTGTGCCCTGCTCCAGCACTGCTCCCATGGTCGGAGGGACCTCTCATCCTTCCCATCAAACAGCTCTCTCCCCCCACTGTCAGTGCAGGGTTTGAGCTTTGTGCCTGGCCCGTTCACCCGGCGTGTTGTTTGGTCTTCTCACCTCTGGCGCTTTTATTTCAGTGCTAACACAGCATCAAACCACGCGCTCAGCTTGCACATCCCGGGTCAGAATGCAGCAAGGCAGGCTGTCCTGGCATCCGTGCATACAACACAAGCAAAGCAGAGGCACCACAGCGATAAACTCGCCGCAGCCTGGCACGCTTTCACACAAAACTCTTTGCAAAGTGCAACGGTCATCAAGCAGACAGCGGTTACGGGACACGCAGTGCTCGCAGGCGCGAGCGATGGGAGCACACAGAGCCTCTGTGTGTACTGCTGCCCACAGCAGGGATACGAAGCCGATAAGCAGAGGACGATGTGATGGTGGTTAAAGGTCAGGCCGGGGCAGCGCGCTGCAGTTCTGCGCTTCCTGCAGTCGCTGCTGCCCGCAACGCCAGCTGTGTGTGTGTGCAACGTTGCTCCGATCCTTCCATCTGCAGAGGACCACATCCAGCGCTGCAAGGGCCACTCACTGTACGTAGGACGCGCACAGCTGGAGCACGCGTCCCGCGGCACCGACGTCTGTCTGCACGCCGTCGGAAGGTCTCGGCTGCCCACCTCGAGTCCCCAGCACCACATCGCAGACAGCAGCAGCGCCGCTCGCCTGACCCAGAACTGCCCCCAACGCCTTCACCTGCAGGACGGGGCAGGACTCCGGACAGCAGCCCCACAGAGAGGGAAAACGAAAACAAGAAGGAGCCGGAGCTCGGGTTCCCCGGTGCCGCTCCTCCACCCCAGTGTCACCGCTCCGCTTCTGCAGCGAATTCCCCGTGGTTTCAGCCCGGCGAGCGCTGCGCCCACACCGCGCCGTCCCTTCGCCGACTTCCACCCGTGCCCCTTCCGCACCCGATCGGGTCAGGGAAAGCCGAGATCACTCACCGCCTCTCTCCGCAAGCTCCCGGTGTTCCGAAAGCCTCCGCAGCGCTGCCACGGCCGCCCCCGGCTCCGCGGGCGGAGCGCTGCCTCTGCCGGCCCACGCGCGCTGCGCTGCGTGGCGCTGCCCCCCCCCCCGCCCCCGCCCCCCCCCCCGCCCCGGCACAGCCCGGCCCCGCGCGCGCCTTGGGCACAATGTAAGCGGCGGCTGGCTCCTGCCTCGCGTGGGGCAGGGGGCGGGGCCGCCCGCGGTGCCTGCGGCCAATCAGCGAACGCTCTGATCGTGACGTAAAGAGGAGGCCGCCCCTCCCCGCGTGCCCCCTGCGGAGAGGCGCATGTTGGGGGCGGGGCAAGAGGAGTGGCCGGACCAATGGGAGGGCAGAGGGGCGGGGCTACGGAGGCCCTAGAGGTCCTAAAGCCTGCCCGGGGCGAGTGTGGGGCGCTTTCCTGCCTGCCTCTGGCCTTTGCCCTCTGACTCAGGGCTGTGCTGGGCCCATGTCTCTGAGGCGGTTTTGGGTCCAGCCGGGCACCCCGAGCTCTGGTGCCTGCGTGCCGCTCAGCCGTCTCTAGTGCAGCCCTGTGACTATCAGGTCGCTGCAAGATGGAAGGATGCGGCCCAGTGCCCACCTGCGGGCCTACCCCAAGGAGTTCCTTTTTCTCTCGTGAGGGAGAGTTCTTTCAGCTTCCTGGTGCTTGCACTAGCATTACAGCAATGCCAGCTTAATATTTTTTACACCACCTGGGCATGGGAGCCGGCAGCAGGTGGCTACCACAGGGGTAGATCGGAGCCAAAGCCCCACCAAATACAAAACACAGCCTTTCCTTTCTTCCCAGCTACAGCTGGCAGAGGCTGTGGATGGTAAATAGCAAAGTATGCTGAAATGTGGGGCCGTATCAAATTCCTGGCTTCTTGGTCTGCTCCAGGTCGTTGCAGCTTAACTCTTAGTACTGCTGCTTCCCAATTCCCAGCACAGCTTCTCCTGAAGGGTCTACGAATTGCTGTGGGGCTTGTTAATGACTTTAATGAGCTGCTGAGGATGACAGCAGGGGTTTGTGTGCAAGGTGGGTGTGGTGGCATCCTGAGTGCAGCTGTTAAGTAACAGCAACACAGAAGGCAAAACTGATTTTTTCCCTTTTGCTGCTGAGTTCCACCCAGCTGCTCCAGAGTATGAAAGAGCTGTGGAGCAATGTAAGGTCATGTGTCTTAATTCTGAAGCACTTTCAGGGTGCTGCTACAAAAGCACAGTCCTGTCCAGCAGGCTGCGTGGGTGAATCCAGCCCTCCTTCTGGACCTGTTGGTCACAGGGACCTGCAATGCTCACAGAGCTCTCTGCAAAAGCTGTCTGAGGAGATGCTCCCAAGTCATAATGCCTAACGCTGATCTCCCGCCCACCAGCTTTCTAGCTGTGCTAGAAATCAACATCTAGCTCTTGATCTCAGTGCAATCACTCCTGACTCCTGCCAACGTAATCATCAGCGCCGGGACTGTAATTCCAAATAGAGCAGCCTGGCCAAGTTCCACCCGCTTGCACACTGCGGACAAGTCATGCTCCTGCTGGGTGAGTAGAAAGGTGGTCAGCAGATCCCGCAGTTGTGGGCACATGGCAGGATTGAGAGGGATAGGCTGAGCCATCTGAGAAGGCAGTGGGAGCATAATGGGAATGCTTTATAGTGAAGGAAAAAAAAACACAAACACAAAACCCTAGGCAGATCGTTTAAAACATTTTTAAACCTCTTGTCAAAGAGGATTTAAGATCTAAGCGTGTGTAGGGAAAAGAAGCTTAATTTAGAATGAATGTTAATACCAGCTCCTTACATACGATACTGGCCTCTAGCATCCCTCAGGGTATTTCAGGGACTAGTGCTGTGGTTATGGTTTCAGTGTATTGAGGAAATTCTCTTGCACTGTTAAACAAATCATGCCCTACATTGGCCTTTGTCTTGATGTACATAATGCATAGGCAGTGCTAGCCAGCTGGGGGACAGTGCTCTGCAACTAGTTGGTGTCTTGAAAATAAATTGGAAAACTCATCGTGACCTGTCAAAGGGAATAAGGTTTAAATATTTTAAAATTCGGGGAAAAAATAACAAAAAAAACCCCCCAAAGTTTCAAATAAATAGCATTTACCCTGTGGCTGTATTTGTTTAGCGTAACATTAATCAGTGATGGAGCATTTAAATGTTTGCAAAATTAAGTATTTAATCTGACTTGTTATAGAAATCAACCCTAATTGCTCTGTTCCCATTAAATCATCATGTTCCTGAAGGTAGACAGCCCAAAAGTTTACCCTACTCCACGTTCCCTAGCTGCTTTTATCCATTTATATCATAGATCTAGTCCCTGAGGGAGCTGACTAAGTAGGTGTTCTTAGAGAAAGCAGGTAGGGTAAAATCTGGCCAGCAAATCAGGTTGCACCATTTTCTATTTTTCACTGAACATTTCTATAATATCCAACTGATCAAGAGGTTCAACAATAACATTTATTTCTTTCCTCCCTAGGTCCCTGGTTGCAGTCCACCACAGCCCATGCCACAACCAGCTAATGGCTGCTAAATGGTCTGTATGAAATCAGTTTAGTGGATCTCAAGCCAGACAGCAGTTCATAAGTGCCTAAAAATCACTTCTCCAATTGGCTTCCTTGTTGGCAGTCACAGCAGGTTGGTCAAGGACTGAAGAGCCTGTGCAAATTCAGGAATTCCTGGAGGCTAGGAGCACGGACAAGATTGCTTGTGAATACTTTCACCCTGTCATGAATGCCGAAAGTCTGCAGAGGAGGTCACAGCACAACACTACAGGTGTGCAGCAGGAATGCTAAGTCACAGCTTGAACCAGTGATGGAGCACCTGGTAGGAAGGCAGGGCCAACCCAGGGGAGTTCAGGTGCATGCAGTGCACTGAGTGACTGGAAGGAGTGGAGCCAGGATCCACCCCTTCCCAGCCCTTATTTAAGGGTTGGCAGGGAGGGTGAAGGTATCATGCTGGAGATCCCTGTGTACCTGAGACCTTTTGAAGGTAAGGAGTTTTTTTCCTTTGCTTCTGTGGCTGCTGTATTTGAATCATAGAATTAGCTAGATTGGAAAAGACCTACAAGACCATTCTGTCCAACCATCCACCTACTACCAATAACCCTACTAAACCATGTCTCTCAACACTATATCTAAATGTTTCTTGAACACCTCCAGGGGCAGTGACTCAACCACATCCCTGGGCAGCCCATTCCAACGTCTGTCCACTCTTTCAGAAAAGTAGCATTTCCTCATGTCCAGCCTAAATCTACCCTGGTGCAAATTGAATTTGGGCTTGCTCTCATTTGCTGTAGCTTAGGATTGCGCTGCTCTGCTATTATTGCTGTACTTTCCATGACGTTACGGTATTACAAGGTGCTAGAATCTGAAGATTATGCTGTCGCCTCTAATTCAGACATTTAGGGAGGGGTGGTAGCAAAGGCTGGAAAACCCAACTGAAGAGACCTGGCAGAGGCAGCCTTGAGGTCAAGGAGATGATGCAGTGGAAGGCTTGATGGAGGTTTTCACACCTGGTCTGGTCCTGCATGGGAGAGCAGGCTACAGAGCTGTCAGTCACACTGAACCAGCTTAGTATTCCCTGCAGTAACAATAAAAATCCAATCTCCCTCTCGGCCTTTTCCGCCCAATGGCAAATTTAAACAACCTTACATTTTTGGCAGCAGGAAACTTCACGATTAAATATAGAAGCAGAGCAGACTTTCAGATGGAAATTACAGCAAGAGAACAACAGATGGCATTGTTTGCTGGGCTGGAAAAGCTGCATCTGCTCCTAGAAGAAAATGCTAATCGGAGCTTAATTAGGCATTCAGAGGGAACTATTCCCCAACCCCAGGACAATGGCCATGTGTGCACCATCCTGAAAAACACAAGGAAGTAGATACAAAGACATCAGAAATCCTCTCTGGACCAAGTCCAGATGAAGTGCATAATGTGATAGGGTAACCCAGAGAATTTCCTCGCGCGGGAATCTATCCAAGCCACTCAAAATAAAAATGTAATTGGCAAAGACTTATTTCATTTGCAAGTGGTCAGTGATTTAGCTTTGGATTTCAAAGCAAACAATTCTAGCGTTACACTGCAATCAGATCCTGCCCTAAGTTCTCTCTGAGCTGTGGTAAGATTAAAGGGTAGCCGAAATCTTTACAGCAGTTACCACAAGTGGGAATAATAGAGTCAGAAAGATCGATAATACGTGCCTTGCCTAGGATTGTTGATCCCTCCATGCACGCAGCAAGGAAGAAAAGAAGAGTAAGGTGGAAAGCGTGGCCTGCTTTATTGCAATTAGGTGTTCAACCACAAAATGTGCCCTGTGGTGTGCAGTGTGTGAGGATGGCTTAAAGCAGAGCACAGGACACTGTTCCTCCTCCTCCTCCCCCCCCCAGGCCACAGAGCTTACACCAAGACCCCAGCTGCCAAACTGGCCTGCACCACAGGGATCCCCATTGTGCTGAGGTTTTGTGTTTAACCCTCCTCTTGCTTTAATATCCTCTTTTTCTCCCAGCTGGGTTCCAGCAGCATATGCCAGTGTGGTACCTGGGGCTATTCTGTGCACCTCTGGGCACTGCTAATGGGGACCCTACTTCATGCCCTACTTCCAGTAGCCCTGGGTATATGCCTGAGCATGGCTGGATCTGTGCCTCCATCCATGCCTCTTATACCTAAAAGATGTTCAGAAATAGGAATTGTTGCTGTTTTCAGACAATGCTCTCCAGACGTTGCCAGAAAATCACCAGAGATCAAAGGCATTTTGGAACAAGTGATTTAGCGCTGCAGTAAGGAAAAGAGTTTTCTTGGCACCAAGGCAACTTTCAGCAACTTGAAAGAGAAGTGCAGAGAAATGTTACAGGGTCCTAAAATGGTTCTTCCTTCAGCACCATTCTGCTTCAAAGGGGTATCATGTTCTGGCATATCCCCATGATGTGTTGGGGAACAGTCACCAGAGGCAGATTTCTGGAGAAGGGCAACCACTGCAGGTCAGGGACAGCAGGGAGGCCATGTGCAGCTTACCCGTGGACTGGCAGCCCTGCCCTCAGAGGTTGCCCAAGCAAATGAAGCATTACTTTCGTGTGGTGAAGACAGAAGCATCCGAAGTGTCAGGAGCTGCCGTCCTCCTGCTGTTCATTGCCCATGCACTTGCAAGACCGAAGAGAGTGGTCCTCATGCCGTGAGGTTGTGCCAGATGAGGCCAGCCTGCCAGTGAGGCCTTGGCTTTAGCTGTCTTCTGAGTGTTGAATCTCAAGGGTCTGGTGAAGAGCACAAGGTCTCAGCTTTCCAAGGACGGCTGGAGAGCTGGTCCCAGTGCATCTGCACGTAGCAGCACATGGGGCTCCCAGCAGGGCTGCCGCTGTGCAGTGCACAGCTCCCAGCACTCACGGTCTGAGAGCAGACGCAGGCCTTGGCTGGCTGCCTGCAGCTTTCATGTCTGCGTTTTAGATCCAGGCTTCCTTCTGAGTGGCTCCAGAGAGCAAAGAATAAACAAAAAGCATTCCCAATAACCTAATTCCTCCATCAGTGGCCAATTTTCTGCCATCTCTGGAGTGTGAGAGAGGCAGAGAGGAAGTGGGAATGGGGACCACAACAGCCTTCTTGTTTGTGCTCTTTGG